>NW_004797446.1:876321-901321 GCF_000002075.1 Aplysia californica
GTTAGTTAGTTAGTTAGTTAGTTAGTTAGTTAGTTAGTTAGTTAGTTAGTTAGTTTGTTTGTTTGTTTGTTTGTTTGGGGAGAGGGGTGCCTGCCCTAGGTAAAATGGTGTCTTGTTTCACCTACCAGAAAATTGAAATCTGTTTCACATAAAAGTGTCCATCGCTACAGCTGAAATTTTAAGTATAATTAATTAGACAAACAAACAAACGAAACAAAGAAATGACAAACATTCACACTATTGTTTCTGTTTACTCTATGTTATGCTGATAAAAACATCAGTTGCACAGAGAGCTTAACATTATTTTTTTAAAACTTCAATGAGGCATGCTCTGGAATCTTTATGCAACTCACGATCATAAGTGCAAGACTGTATTTGTAACGTGTCAGCATTTTTATTTTTGTTATGATACATTATAAGCTTAGGTCTGGTCTATAATTTTGGCGACAATATTTAGACATAACAAAACATCATTATTATATTGTTCTCATTTCCTCAGGGAACTTGTCCGGCGATTCGAAGAAAGCTTTCTGGAACCCACAAGACTTTACTCTGTTGATTATCCAAGCATGCGCCAAGACAGGCCTGGCACCAAACGTGGACTGGGACATAGAAATGACGCCAGTAGACTTTGCTGCCTCAGTTATTGTCAAATTGACGCAGACACCAGATTCTGCACTTGGAAGAACGTTACACTTGATCAATGATAAGCCAATGAAAGCAAGGTGAGATTTTGGTGTTTTTTTCTTATGTGAAAGTGATTGTTATCAGCCATTTTCATATAACCAGGTTTTGTTTTGTGGGTTGATTTTTTCGTCTTCTGTTTTCTTGTCATTCGTGTACTTTCCACTTCTGATAGATTATGTAGGCCCCTGTGGTGTCCAGAGATCAAAATTATACTTTATATTTGTTTGTTTTTTTAAACGTTTTGGTTTGTTTGTTTTATTTGTTTCTTTGTTTTCTTTGTTTCTTTGTTTGAGAGACATACGTCATGCGTTTACTTACCAGTATCGTTGGTGTAGCCCTTAGGCACTTTGTTGTCTCACACAGAAGAAGTGAGTTCGATTTTCGTGGGGAAAGGTGTTTTTAATCCAGCGTCTCTGTCTGCTGGTATGTTGAATCCCTCTCAGTCCACGTCAATGGCAAATTTGAAAACATACAGTTCTGGATATTATGAAAAACTGCCTGACTTTGGGATATTTTTGAAACTTTAGGCAACAAACTGTCAAAAACTTAACAATGTCTTTTAACATCTGTGCAACAATTCAATATTCTGTTCATGCTTATAATTCTGTGCTTATTTTCAGGGAAGTCTTCCAGTGGATGAATACTCATGGCTACCCTTTGATGCTTCTAGATTTTGATGAGTGGAAGAAAAGGTAGGCCTAACTTTTTAATTTAAAAACATTTTTTGGTTGTGGGGGATGTGGAGGGGGGGGGGGGGTTGCTCTACATCTTTACCAATGTTTGAGAGAAGGTGTAGAATTCTTAGAAGTTCTTGTGTTATACTGTTGAAACATCCATTTAGTGGTTTCTTTAAACAGGTGTCATCTTTTAGTATCGTCTTTGTTTTACACAGTGGGTATTTGAAGAAAAGGACTACATCACCAGATTTTCACCTATAGCTAGTCTTCGTACCTGTAGGCTACATAAGTATAGCTTAATCTTTAATCACCCCTTCCCCTTTTTCCATCTTTTAGTTTTCCGTCTTCCATTTAGTTTACCGTCTTTTAGTGTCGTCATTGTTTTACTCAAAGCTGATTTGAAGAAAAGGACTACATCACCAGATTTTCACCTATAGCTAGTCTTCGTACCTGTACATAAGTATAGCTTAATCTTTAATCACCCCCTCCCCCTTCTTCCTCAAAAAAAAAAAAATATCCTCCCCAATCCCTCCATGTTCAGGGTCGTGGAAGAACTGGATGCTCTAAATGGTGCCAGTGGGCCTAGTGCAGAGACAATGGCCAGAGTATTGGAGTCATATGTCAGGTAAGCCCCTTATGATAACCCTGAAAAGATTACGATAGTTTTGGGACAGTACCTAATCTATTTTCTTTTGCTCATAGCACTTATGGCATGAGGGTGCGGTGGCGGAGCCGTAAGTGCGCTCGTTCATGAAGCGGAAAGTCCGGGTTCGAGCTTCGGTTCAGACACAGATTTTTTTCGACCCCTCCTGCCCACCCTGCATTAATGGGTACCTAACTTCAAGTTGGGGAAGTAAAGGCCCGTGGAAAGGAACTGGCCCCCCCTACCACAATAATGCTTAAGGGCTAGGAAGTTGTCTCATTAACAAAGCAATCCTCAATACCCGGATCGGATGCTGGAACAACTTTACTTTACTTTTACTTATGGCATCCGTTATGCTAGCGGTTTGGCTACCCGGACTCGTTGACATGAGTTAACGGGTTTGAGAAATCGAGCGTCAGGCCCAACGTTGTGTCCTTGGAAAAGGCATTTTACAAGAATTTTCTTCACCACCGAGGTGTGAATGGGTATTTATTTATCTTGAACAGTGAATCAACGTTCCTGACCAACCTGAGCACCTACGACAACCAGAACATGCAGAGTCTGCTGTCACAGCTGGGCATGCTGTACCCGTACACAGACATACGACTGCTGAGGACCTACTTCACAGAGCTCACCAACAGGAGTGTGCTTGGGAGAAGGAAAAGCACTATCTGTATGTTAACGAACATATTATGTTTAGACTTTTATAGTCTGTAGACAAATTCATTATTTAAAATCTAAATGTTTATTTAGTAGCAGTAAAAGTTACGGTAGTTTTTGTGTGTGTAGAAATAGTAGTCATAGCAGCAGCAACAACAGCAGCAGCAGCAGCAGCAGCAGCAGCAGCAGCAGCAGCAGCAGCAGCAGCAGCAGCAGCAGCAGCAGTAGCAGTAGAAAGCAGCTGCTCTTGTTGTTGTTGTGTTGTTAGTTGTTGTTGTTGTTGTTGTTGTTGTTGTTGTAGCAATGGTAATAGGCTAGTAGTCGTTGCTTCCGTAGCAGAAGCATTCGATTTTGAACTTGCATGATTGTGTCCCTCCTTTTCTGTCTTCACAAACCAAATCCTGTCTTACAATTTTTGGGCTGCATTTCAAAATGTGCCCTATTATATGAGTATAATAAGTGACATTGGAGGAGAAAAAAAACCCAAGAAGAAAACAAGCAACAAGAAAACAAAGACAACTTGATTTTAAATCAACTCACAAGATTGATTACATTTCTTGAATGACATAACTCAGAGAATAATAAGAATCCTTTAAAAAGTAAAAACTAAATATTATTATTATGAATTAGCTCACCACGCCCCTTTTAGGGGAGATAACCGACCAATCCCTCCTTTTATGCCAAATAACACAGTGAGAGCCCTTTTATGAAAATCTCCATGCAAAGAAGGGCATTCACTCTGGGTGATTTGAATTGTAAACAAAAAGGGTAACAGCTGATAGTGCTCGAGCGGTAGCTTGCACGCCGGTGTCCTTATTCTCACAGTGATAGCATGCCTGCCTGAAGTAGACGAGACACACTTTTAAAAGCCTTGACCAATATGGCTGATGGTGAGAAAGGATGGTAGTGTTTCTGCTGTCTTCTTACACAGTTCTTAGTTGTCCCCTCGCTTTGCCCTTTTTGGCCTGTCTAGCTCTTTATTATTTCCTATGTACATGCAGTTAGTGAAGTACAGTAGTGATGCTGCAGGCCTTCACCCCTTGATTTTGGAGGCTCTCCATCTTGACATAATCATGGTATTCATATATGGAATCAGCTGCTGGTGCTGTCCATTTACTCAAGAAGTGTGGAACATGTTCTCCGGGTACAATACTACATGTACTGTGTTTTATTGCACAGTGTCTATTCGGATTCGGACACGGACACTATCTTTCTAAAGAACAATTTTCATGTCGAGTTTCACCAAAAATTGAAACAATCAAGATTGGTTTTCATCATTCTATAAATAGAAAAATAGAATAATAAGCTTTGGGTCGATTGATTTCAGTTTTGGCTATAAGGGTACCGATATCATTTAATTTATAATTTCATGGTTAAGGTTAGTTTCTAAGTACAGGTTAGAGTGCAGAGGTACGGTTTGGAGAGTAAGTATTGCTGAGGCCAAAACGTGATTATCCCTGATTAGGGCAGAATTATTCCTGCCGAATTATTCCTGCAGAACAATTTGATCAGTTCAATCAGATATAATTATTTTTGTTCTGCCAAATGAAGACTCAAGCCTCAACTTTCTCTGGCATGATATTAACTTCTTTTGTAAAGTTTAAGTGTGTGTTTCAGTTCTTAGTTTAAAGTATAATAAGCCGTCTCTAGCTCAGCCTTTTAAAAAGTGATAAAAAAGATGGAGAGGTTGAATCAATCTTTGTCTTTCATCCTCAAGTTGTCTAAGGCTAAATGTGGTGTGGAAGCTTGGTCAGAACAATGTCTCCATACAGTATAAGAAACATTTTAAAATTTTATGTTCTGCAACCTGGGAACAAATTTATTTTTCAATGAATGATAGAAATTGATTACAATGATAGCCTTGCGAATTCGGATGAACTTTTTGTATAGAGAGTCAAAACCGGTTATAACCCCCCCCCCCCCCCCCCACCCCTGTCCTTCTTCTAGTCATGGCAGTTCATTAATTAACATTAATCAGTCTGTGCTTTAATGTAACAAAGCACAGCATTAAAACATGTTGTATCCCCAGTTTTAATATTATATCACCAGTTTCATGCTCATCCCTATTTTGGTAGTATTTGCGATTTCACTGTAATCTCTTTTACCCCCAGGGTTCTAGTTAGTTAGTTTTGCTTTTTCTAAATTCATTAAATTGTTCTGTGGGTAAATGCTGATGAAGTGTTCAGGGAAAAGATTTTTCCTCACAGAAAAGAAACTCTTCCATCCTCAGGGGGTACACAGAATCAAAACTGTGAGTTTGGTTTCCAAATCCATGCTTTGAAATTTTCCTGCTTTTTTTACTTTTAAAAGAGGAAGAAATATTATAAATGGCAGAGTTACAAGATATGCACTTATGAAAAGTGGGAGAAAAGTGAAACTGAGCTAGCGTTAGTTTGTAATTTAAACATTTTGTGGAGCAAAATCTGTAGTTTAAGAATTTCTAGAATTAGGTACTTAAAGTAAAAACTAAATTCAAATTTTATCGTTACAAAAATAATATATGTGCTACCCCTCTGCTGCACCCTCCCCTATCCCTTTTGCAATTTCAATTAATATGAGAAAAAATAAGAGATATTTGGTTACTTTTGCTACAGTTAAAGACGGTTCCATCCCGCTGTACATAATGTTTCATCTATTTGATTGTATTTGATTTACCAAAGTGTTATAATCAGTGCATGCTTTCATTCCAAATAGTATTTAATAATATAGAACTACTGCAAAAGTTCTTTTAATGTTATATCATGACTGTTGTAAATTAGAGCCATTATAAATAAATACATGTATTCAAAATATCAATCTTGTTGGTAATACAAGCCAGTCTCTAACAATAATAGCCTTTCCTCCTTTCTCACCATGAATGAATTTAAACTCATATAATAATCCCTTCTCATCATGAATGAATTAAGACTTGAACTCGTTCCTTACACAGACTTTGTGGAATTTTTTCCTCCAGACATAGGCCGAGGCCTACTTTAGTTTTCAACTTCTTTATTGTCATGTTCCTATTGAAGAATTCTGCACTCATACAATTACCCTCGACTATTTTTATATCCTTTTGCAAATTCTCTGGTTAAAAATAAAGGGTTTTTTAATAATCATACAGCCACTTGAGTATGTTTAGGTTCTAAAGGTTGTTTATGAGTTTTTTAGTTTTTTTCTGTAATGTCATCCCTGCCATTGGAAAATGAGGGAAAAGAAAAATATTGTGAAACAGAGACAAGATTTTTTGTCATAATATGGGAAAGAAGGAAAATATCAGTACAGCAGTGAATTATTTAATATAGTAAAGCACCTTTCAAAATACGCCTACTGAAAATAAAGTTTTATTTTAGACCATGTATTAATTATTATATTTTAGAAGGTTTGATCAACTCTCTCTTGTCTATTGATGTCTCTTCTTTAAATAAAAAAAAAAAAATTTTTTATTATAGTTTTAATACCTTGTCAAAAGGATACTTTTAGTACTTTTTTTTCACTTTGGTCGCCAAGACACATTTTAAATTCTTACTGTGAAAGCATTCTATCAGTTTGCCAGTCAGAACTGTGATAAGTAACTCACTTTAATTATGCATGCACTTGCCATTAAATTTTTCCTATTTTTCTGATTTGTGCTACATGCCATGTGGTTTGGGCTCAACCCACGGGCTACTATGCAAGGATTCCTATCCGTCCACTGTCTGATATTACTACTATATTTTGGATTCATCGGCAAGCTGTTTAAATTTACTTAGCCCACAAAGCAAAACTTTACAGGAGAGTGGAAAAACTGTTTTTCTTTTTTTTTTACAAATGTACTCAAAATAATTATGTTTTTTGGGGGGTTTTTTTCGTTTTGGGGGGGGTTCTTCATTTAAAATTTGATTTTTGACAATATTTTTCTTGGGCACATGGAACTGATGAAGAAACTGCAATAAATAAAATATTTTTAAAATGTTGAGCTCAGTACATTGTAACAGCTGGTCGACAATATGTTTGTGCTGATGTACCTGAACTAGTGACTCTGTGGCAACTGATATGAACAGTTCATAGCTTTACTAGTCTTTTAGTTATAATCTCAGTCGATACTGATAAAAAATATTTTTTTCCCAACTTTCCTATGTGCTGAAGCAGCACAGGTTATAAACGTGTGTTGCCTCCTTTTAAATTGTTTGGGTCTTAATTTTGTTTAAAAATATTTTTCTCTTCTGTGTGGATAATTTCCTTTTACCCTGTTACCCTGTTAAGAGGCCATAATGTGCTACCTTTGAAATAAATTAAATTGTGTGGAGTTAGATGTAACACTCCAACCATGACATCTCCACTAATGTTAGCTTACCTGCGTTGTTCTTTGTTTAAAAACAGAATGAAACAAAAATGAGGAAAACATATGAAGTATACTGCTCTTGCTTGTAAACTTTTGAGAGAATTGCACGAGGATTTGAATTTCAACCATTTGACATATTTTTTATTTCATTATCATTACTTTTCTGTCACCATAGAATACAATTCAATAATAGTTCATTGTTGAATGGTTTCCAGCTTGTTCTTATTCAGTCTCTATCAGTTCAGTGGAACAGGTGTTTTTCTCTCTTGCATGCAAATGATGAGGTGTGATGCAGGTCTGTGACAGTTTTGCATAATATTAATTTATTATGTGGCTCAAAGTGCACATTTATTGAATATCACAAGCTCAACGATGGTGTATAGAAACATTCATAATCGAAGGATTTTGTGAAATAAAGAATGTGCTCGAGTTCCTCACACTCACAGCCTAATATCTTGAATTTAACATTCCATGGCTTTTAAAGAATTATTTCTTTTGTCTAAATGATTGGTAACCCAGAACACACTTGAGACCACAGATGGGAAACAGAATCCTCCGCATCAACAGACTGTTTTTCACTTGTATACCTTTGCAGTACGAGTGATTCCAATATTTATGATATTTTATAGTCCCATCTTGACCACCCATCATCAGATTCCTGTTTAACAAACAATCAATTCACTGCACTATCCTCGCTACCGCTCAATTCCCTTTCTGGCTGCATTTCATATGTTAAAAGATGTACACTTCATTTTTGTGTTTGTTGCAGAACTTATCTTGGTTTTTTTTGTTGTTGGTTTTTTGGTACTTAGTAGGCCTACTGTTTGAAAAACAGAACAGATTACAGTTCTTAAAGCCAACATCTTTCTCAATGATTGAGAGAGGAAAATGTTTGTGTTGTTTAAATTTATGGTTAGCACCGAAAAGGCTACTGCATTGAAGTTGTTATCCGCTTTTCTATTGTCCTAATTTATGTCCAAGGAAGTTCATGTACTAGTATGCTCACAGGCGCTCATGAGTCATTCATACATACAGCTGTGTGTGGATTCTTTTTTATTTACTCAGATGTGCACACTTTGCCCCTTAAATTTAATCACACACATACACACAAAATCTGAAACACATTCAGACATTAACACACACACACACACACACACACACACACACACACACACACACACACACATACACACACACACTCACACACACACACACACACACCCAAAAACGCACAATTCCGGCACCTGAATGATCTAAATCATGTTGATGGGGGCTTAAAAACACCTACATTTAAAATTCTTAAAATACTTGCGTGTTATAATAAATTCACCAGTAAAATGTTCTCGCAGTTTGATAATTGGATTATACCACTGGGGAGGTTCGGTAAATTCAAACATTTAGAGAATCTTCTCATATAATTTTCCTCAGTCCATCAACCACTGGCAGACCGTGTTGCCGTGGTGACAGGCGCTTCCAGCGGTATCGGCAAAGCCACTGCAAAGGCGCTTGCTGCTGCAGGAGCCAGAGTGGCCTTAGCCGCCCGCAGGGAGGAAGTCATCCAGGGCATCGCCAAGAGAATCAATGACGAAGGTGGTGAGGCCATCGCTGTGAAGACAGATGTGACAAGCAGAGACCAAGTAAGTAGTAGACAGCAGAAGATCTTGTCAGTATGTTAGTGTACTAGGGCCTATAAATGGCAGCTTGCACTGTATGCTTTCCAAGAAGTTGAGATTGTTTCAGAATTGTATCAGGTCTGCTGAGGTAATGGTATAGTTTGTAAAGCGCATAGAGCATACTGTTGAGTGGGACTTTGCGCTATACAAATGCTATCGATTATCTATTATTATTAGTAATCTACTGGGAACTGTACCAACTCTGTTCTAAATTAGAATAGGTTACACTAGCTAGAAAAAGGGAATTGATTGAATAATGAAATTCAAATCGACAGATCTAATCTTTGAAATTCATATTTTTTTATTGTTTCATTTTAGTGATGAAATATCATTGTACTTATTGACTCACATGCTCGTGTTCAATGATTGTTTGACATGAATAAGATCATTCATTAACATACCACCCCGCAAAGGCAGGGACAAGAGACCAAAATGCAAAGTAAAAAAAAATGTTGTGATGTCCGAGGAAGACATGGCATTATTTGTATTTTTGACAGTGAAACATTTTTAACAGATCTTTCCGGAATCACATATTATGTACATTTTATTTTTTGGATTCGTATTAATATACTCAATATTGGAATTATATATTTGAACTGCGTGTCAGGCTACTCTTTCTGTTTGAGAGGGTATGTTTTAATTTTATATTCTCCTATGGCAAGAGAAATCAGTATTAGAACCTTGTTTTCTGCTACTAATAGTCTTCCTTAGAATAACATTGGGTTACTGAAGAAACCAGAATTGGTGAAATATTGGACATTTTATAAAATATACACAGCTATATTCATGTCTTCAGCATTTATTCTGCTGTAAAACTAATAGTAACATTAGTAATGAGTGTATCACGTTTTCTGTTGTTGAGGTGAAAGCTTTGGTCCGCCAAGCAGAGTCTTCCCTGGGTCCTGTGGACATTCTGGTGAACTGTGCCGGGCTCATGTACTTCACAATGATGAAGAACATGCATGAAGATGAATGGGAGAGACAGATTGACGTCAACTGTAAGGTCAGTTGGTGCACAGTGATTTTCTTAAATTTTTATTATATTTTAATTTGGCAAAAGTCAAGAGAATGTCCCCCACTTGACTGAATATTTAGATCAAGAGCTATGTACATCAAGCACTCTCCGTATGCGACATTTTGGTTCACTGTTACAAAACCTTCCTTATTAGTTACCAAGGTAATTTATTGTGACACTGAGCGAAATTGTTTTTATTCGAGCTATATTATGCTAAGCCTAATTGTGTCATAGCCTTCTATGTTTTGGCCCTATCAGGGGGGTATCATTGAGGGGGATGCATGCAATCCAGTTTTCCCATAATTTGGTGTTTTGAAAAATTAGGTTTGACACTGTTTTGAAAATGATTTTAGTTAAGTGGTCATATGCATGATTTTTCACAAAAAATACAGCTGTTTGACCCCCAAAAGCGATGCATCTGTGCACAGGAGTGAATATTAAAAGATATAATCTTCTCGTGTTCCTGATTACTTGTACAAGGGAGGCACTAAAAAACAGTGGGACTACTTGTGCAGAAGGCGAGTTTTTATTGAGGGGCATTCTTTTGACTTGTACTGTCAATTCTTAGTGTAGTTAGTAAGAATGAGTCATTTGGTATGTTCTGTAAAGAATTTTTGTTCAATCGCTCATATTCTCAAATATAGTGAGACACTATGTGCTATCATGGCGTAAAATTATTTTCTTCATTTGAAAACAAATAATTTTATCCAGTAAGGGTGTGAAAAGAAGACAGAAGCTATTGCCACTGATTTTGTGTATATTTTCATGTGGATAATCGCACTAACCGCTTGACCATCACTGCTGCCCTTTGTACCATGTTCATGCATACAACATTTTAATTAAAGCATGTTTGATATAGGTGTGAGCAGGGTATTATTGATTTACTTCCAGGGTGTTACCAATGCCATTGGGGCTGTGCTTGATGGGATGATGAAGAGAGGCAGAGGCCACATTGTGAACATCTCTTCTAATGCCGGTAGACGGGTGAGCATTTTTATTGTACACGTACACATACATACTCCAGCATGCAGGCACATATACATACACACACACTCACACACAAACACACACACACACACACACACACACACACACACACACACACACACACACACTAACACACACACACTAACACACACACACACACACATATACATATATCATATTTCTTATTACATCTCTTATATCATTATTATACCTCTTTGTGCAACTTTTTCTGAATAATGAAAACTTGACTATTGTCGTTATGTCATTACTGGAAGTATTACAAATGTTCGAGATTGAAGATAAAGATTTCTGGTTTTTGGTTGAGTGAATTAACAGAGTTAACAACTTGTTACTCTTTCTGGGTTCTTCATCAATGAAGAGTTATTCTGATGCTGACAATAATAAGTGATTAATTAATTATGTATACATGTACTTTTAAGTGTCTTGGCTATTGTAGACATAACAACATAAAGGAAAAAAACTCTAATTGTAGCCAAAAACTTATGTGGATGTGAATTTTGTTATGCTAGCATTAATGTTCTTAGTTTAGTTGGGATTTACATACATTGTCAACAGCTTTTACTGAGAATGAATAGTATGGTACAACATCTTACCATACTTAATAACAGATAGTTTTTTGGTCATCATCATCATCCTTTGTCCCCCTGGATCAGGGTATAGGCCACAAACAAACACGTTCCACCTTTTTCCTAGCCCATTGATGTTATTCCATGGCTTCCCACTTTCCTGGTCAGTCATTCTGAAATACAGTAGAACCAGCCTTAGAGGTCACCTCTCCATAACAGTCACCTGTGCTAATGACCACTGTTCCATTACACCATTTATTGCTCCTTTATTTTTAACCTGCCCATAGCAGCCTCTTTCCATAGTGTCCACAGTCAGTCATTTTTTTTGTCAAGTCGGCACGAAAACTTGCTACAAAAGTTTTCCCACTCGCTCGTCCTGAGACTGACTATGTGATTCAGTAAGCACAAAGAAGTAGCTTGGTTTATCATCTGGCTAGCCAATAACTGGTGGGGCTTAAAGTCTGTTGGCATCGCTTTTTTTTGTTTAAAAGCTATTGATGGAAATGAAATGGAAAGTTGAAATTAAGATTTCAGATTCAACACCAGCAGTTGAATTTGTCTGGTAAATGAAATGACCGGAACAAAATTCAACATACGAGATATTCCAGCCAAAACTGAAAATACTCTAGTCAGTATTAAAACACACAGAATACTATTGAAATTAGAATGTGGCTGCCAGAAGGCAAGGGACACTACTAAGTAGGAAAAACAGTCACATATTATGAAGAACCAGCAGTTTGCTACCCCTGAGATCCGGCAGGGCAGTGCAAAGACGAAGAAGAAGAAGAATGACCATTGTGGACATGTTCCATGTATTGGGTGTTGGTATCAGCGTTGACTTTTACACTCAATCTTTTTCACAACTTCAGGGTTTTGCTGGCCTGGCTGTGTACTCCGGGACCAAGTTCTACGTGGAGGGCTTGTCGCAAGCTTTGAGGCATGAGGTCCTGGGGTCAGGGGTCAGGGTGACTTGTGTCCAGCCCGGAGATGTAAAGACACCGCTGATCACTATCTCCACCGATAAAGAGGTATGGTTAGCAGCGGAAATGAAATATGATGAAGTGTAGTGTAAAAGGAACTTTGAAAGAATCTTTTTTGTGGATTCTAATTTTTCTATGAGTGACCGTTTTTTCAAAGCTATAAATGTATTAATCGTTTATAATGAACTGATCTATACTAGGGAAATGGTTTATAGGGCATTAACATCTCCCTTTTTGTGATTTGTTTGCTACTTCACTCACTATAGACTTAACCCCATTCCAATTCATTACTAAATATATGTTTTATATTCATGTTGACAATATTGCTCTTCTGAAAAAGGTGTTCTAGATTTTTATTTGTCTTTACAGTACCCTTACCCTTCTCTTAAAAGATCGTCCTAGAGCTGTGCAAGTGAAGTTTCGGTGTACATCTCAACATACCTAGTATAGAAAGCTTAGGCTCTTGATTTTCTATCGAGTTGTGAAGTGCATAACTGATTCTGTGTTTTGGCTACGTTTACCCACAAGGCACAATTATAAATGTTAATTGTTAAGTGTAGGTCATAGAAAGTAAACTTGAATCATTGTTGTTTTTGATGGTGGCTTAAAAACACTTTGCCTATACATGTATTAATTTCGAATTTTCAAAGAATTGTATATATACACCTGACAGTGAAATTTCCCCCTCCTGCTGGTGTCTATTTGTTAACCTTCCACCCCCACCCCCACCCTTCGCCCCTCCCCTTTCCTACTTCAATATCTTGCTTTTGTCCATGTCTTATTTCTCTTCTTCTTGTCTTGGTGTCTTTGCAGGCAGTTGAGCAGTTTGATGTTGGCAGCAAGATTCAGGCTTTGGAACCGAACGACGTGGCTTCGGCCATTGTGTACACTGTGTCACAGCCTCAGTACGTCGCTGTCAACGAGATCCTTGTTGAGCCGAGAGAGGCTCCCATATAGTTGTCTTACATGTTTCCCTGACCGTCGCAAATAAGCAGTGTCGCTAGTGTCATCTTGTCGTATTCATAATCTGACTTCTGTCTCTGTCTCTCTGTCTCTCTCTGCCTCTGTCTCTCTCTGCCTCTGGCTCTTTCTCTCTCTCTCTCTCTCTCTCTCTCTCTCTCTCTCTCTTCTCTCTCTCTCTCTCTCTCTCTCTCTCTCTCACTTGCTCTCTCACTGATTTCCTCTTATAATGGTTAGGGTCTTCACTGTCTGAGGCAGAAGATGTGAATTCCCCACCCATGATGGAAAATGATTACGTGTGCTTTTTATTTTCTTTTAAAGGACAGTATTAGTGTAGTTTCAAGCATTACTAATTTGTGGTATGTTTGATTGGTGTTACAGGTCCTATTGCAATAGTGCTGTTGACTGATTCTTCTCTATCACACTGAACGAGATTTTGCACCAGTGTCTGTGGTGTAGTAGTTTGACGCACAGAAGACATGAGTTCAATGGCTAAGTGGTTTGGTACTTTATAAAGTATCTTCATTTGTCGTCAGGACTTCGTTTCCCTCTCAGCCCAGGGTGACCCTGACAGGCAGGCAGGTTGAAGCAGCCTGCCCCTTAAATGATTTAAATTGTCTCTATGAGGCCGTTAAACATGTCAAATGATTTTTAGATGTTGCATGCTTGAATACCAAACAGCAAGAAGTACTAAGATTGCAGAATTGTCAATGTCCATATTCTGCAAAAAGGTATGACAATCATGTGTATGATTATGGATTTCATTTTAAGATTGAATGGATTGTGTATATAATGCTTTAAAGGAGTTGGACAAGTCTGAGATCGATATGAGATATTGATACTGGAATATTGAAAGGATGGCCAAACCCATTGCTTGTAGCGTGTTGAATGAAAGGCAGTGGAGTTTTTAACTTACAGGCAAGCACATTATGTCACATTACTTTTGTGTCATGACGCAGTGGAATCAGGTGCTCGTTTATTTTTGGGCACGTGGAGTTATTTGTATCATCTGAAAGCTTATTATTAACTTATTCATTTGCCTTGCTTTCAATGAAAAACATTTCCATCTATCTTAAATGGAAGTTGAGATATTTGCAATTGAAGGAGGTGGGGGGTCACCTGGTTTCAGAGGTAAAATAAGCGAGAAATGGCGGCCAAAGTTTGGTGATTTCAATAGCTTGAGAGTCCTTGAAGACTGGAAATTTGCACATTTTGCACCTTTAATCAATGTTTTCCAGTAAAATTCACATGGAAATGTGTTTTCATATTGACTTAAAATGTGTTGAGCCAAGATACAAAACTCCGATAAAAATTGACAAACTGGCGTAAAATGCCTGTTTCTTCGATTTCAATATTTTGACGAGCACCTGATTGTATCATGATGCTTCACATTTGAATATTTCCCTGGTTTGTCTCCTAAAGTGATGCTATGTTGAGGAATGTGAAGTTTCAAATAAAGAACATCTAGGCCTATACACAGTTCAGCAGGCACATAGCGAAATCAGCGAGATAGAGTAATCTTTCCTTTATGTAGGTTAAATACAAAGAATCTTTTATAATTTTGTGTGTTTCTGTAATTTTGTAGGTTTGTTGTGGTAATGAATTTTTCTCATGGTTACTGTTCAGCAAGGAATTCCAATCAATGAAGACATATCTTATTGAATGTTATTGTTCTGTCCGAAGGCTGTACCAAAGAAATGTTTCCATCTCTGCTGTTACACATCATTTGCATGAACTTTGTAATTCAAATTCATTTTTTGTGACCCCATATCCTTTACAGAAAGAATGCCAGTGATTGAAATAAAATCTGCTACAGATGTAGTATCAGTTTGTAGCAAAGAGGCCTTTCTTTCTTTTTTAATGCATGTTTGTGTCTGACAATTTCTGCTTTTTTTGGTGGGGTTGGAGGGAGCGGGTATTCTTTAGCAACTTTATATCATCTTTTTTTTTCAAAAAAGAGAGATAAGGACGATAGATGTTTGATAGGTGCTGTGCCGCCAGAGGTTCACTCTACACACGGCGCACGGCGCCCACTCAGTGGCTACTTGATAATCTCTTTCCCATACACTTTTTTGTAATCTCTCCTATTCTTAGGCGCTTGCCGATTTTGTCATTATTTGCGCTGATTATGAAATGCTTTTATTTTAAGGATTTGGCCAATACTTTAAAAACAACAACTGGAAAGAAGATTTAAACTCGTATGGAGAAACTTCAAAGTATCGGCGTCAGCCCGGCCTGAAATCAAAATTAACATCTGGCGTGGCCAGGTATCAGCCAGCGACCAAAAGGCTGACGGGCGCCTGTGAGGGTTATGGGAGTGTCTATACGCACGCAATTGTGTGCACCAATTTAACACAATTTTGCTATTCTATACGTACGTACATACAAACACATTTTTTGCTATACGCACCCAATTGCGGGCACCAACACAATTCTTTTTTTTGGTATACGCACGCAACTGCATGCAAGATTTCATACTTTGCTATGCACGCAATTCCGTTAATTTATCTCTTCTTTAATTATGTTTCCCCTTTTCTGTCGCGGGCCTAAACGTGGTTAGGTGAGAGGATAAGAATTGATAAATCACCTGAGTCTTCACTCTTTTACCTTTTTCTTGAGATAAGAAGTTCAGAAACATCCGTGCAGCCAGAACAACTGTTCTTTAAATTTTCTGACTTTTTGGATTCCTCAGATTTTCAGCTGAAAACTGCCTCAGAAAAACAGAAAACGCGAGGTTGCATAGCAACATAATGAAATGTAACTCAAGGTGGCTTTCCTTCAAATCACTCAATAGTAGCCTTTCTTGTAGATTCGATGTCCCTTCTTCCAGTTTGGTACGACAGTGCGAACCTGACACTGAGCGTAAAGAAGACTCAATGTGTCCCTACAATTGCGTGTGTATAGGAGAACTTGAATTTCTGTGTCCGCAATTGCGTAGCCTATATATGTGTCGTGAGGGTTCACGCTCAAATTTACTGGAGAGGTCAGGGGCCGCCCTAGGACTGACGAGCATCAATCAGGAAAAAAAAAACGTCCGCAGGGTCTTTGATTCAATATACTGCCTAGCTTCTGATCCTAGCTTCTTTCGATTTGAATTTACTTACAGTACGAGTAGTTAAAGTTTAGTTGGAGCTGTAGGCCTACATTTGGTTGCTATTATTTTTTTTCCACTGTTCAAGGCATATTATTATCTAAGAGAGGCAAAACTGGCCACAGTTTGTCGTTAGTCTCTACCAGTTTACCACTTGTCCAGATAACATTCGGTAGGTCGATTCAGCATACTGTTATACCGCTAGCCCCGCTGATCCTTCCAACTTTATGCTCGTCCCAAGTTAGGCGGTGTAACGAGGTTGGACTGTATATGCCAGAATAAAGAGTGACATGACTTGGGCTTGGTTTCTTTTAAACTCCCAATACATACACGTATGTAGACATGCTTTGGTCACAAAGACCAATTTATTCTGGATTTTTCATGTTTTTTATGGTTCTTTTATTGCTGCTGTTGCAGCAGGTATTTGTGGGTTTAAGGGGTTGAAAGTCTGAACATAAATTCTGAGTATCATGTAGGCCTATATCAGTCTTCAGCTTAGATCATGCTACAGCATGGAATTGGTATATAAATCTCATCTCCATTGTTGCAAGAAAAAAATAGTAGGACTACAGCGGCATCCTCTAGAACCAAACAGGATTAATCAGAGGATAGTGGTAAACCGGAAAAGGGTGTTTTTCTTCTACATAGACCTATTATAACATGAGCAGCTTCTAAACCAAAAACCTGGCTAAATGGAAAAAAAACAACAACCTTTCGCCAGGTTCGCAGATTTCGGTTCAAGCGAATTCCATTGAATCTGCTATTTAAAAAAAAATTACATCTTGTAAATCAGGGTCGAACGAAGTTCAGATTTTTTTTTCAACGATGACAGTAAATTCGTACTGCATTTTCTTTTGAATATATTAACACCTTCATGACACAGGGTCAGTTTGTGCTTCACCGGGCAGCTTTGGATCACCAGGGACAAGAATAGCACTAGATTTAGTTGTTTCATCTTGCCTACAATTAGACCCAGTTTATAAATTTACTATCTCTAAAAGGAATAGATTTCTATATACGGAAAAAATATCGTTGAATGCGAATGTGTAATAAGTATAATGAAATACTTCCAGTAGAAACTGTATGCCGAATGGAAAATATTATGACGAACGGCTTTCGTCATCATGGTCCTCGTTCTTAGCAAGGCATGACGAACGCCGTACTTCAAGGGGAGGGGTCCCAGGATGGGGCTAAAAAGAGTAGTCCAGAAAAGTGTGTAAGAAAATAAAGTTTTGAGAAAAAACATGATTAAAAGATAAAACACGACATCGAATTAAAAATTGTGAAGATACATTAAGAGTTTTTGTAAACAGAGTTAGGCGGCATGCAAGCAACTGGCGTGCCAAATTTCTTGCAAGTGCAATGATTTATTATTGAATAATTTTTTTTTCAAAGTTTTTAATGCACGATGTCAAATTTCTATTTTTTTTATATCAGTCGAGCCTTAAAACAGCCAGCTGTGACCCCTCCCCTTAAAGCAACAGCTACTTGCTTCATTCCCCGTATAAGAAAAACTAACGAACAGCATACGTGATGTAGGCCATGAAGGGGTTAATATTACATGTACTTTTTAGATACGAAAATGATTAGATTATTAGTGCCACTGAATCAAGTAGTCAGCGTTACTGCAATTTGAATGAGCCTACTTGACAATCACCAAAGCTCAACTATATTACACTTTGAGCCACTTTAGATACCCACTTGGATTAGTGAAAGGTAGTCAATAAAAGTTTGTATGAATGCATCCGGCTAAATACGCTTAATAATAATAATAGTAGTAATAATGATGATGATGATAAAAATAATAATAATAATAATAATAATAATAATAATAATAATAATAATAATAATAATAATAATAATAGTAATAGTAATAATAATAATAATAATAATAATAATAATAATAATAATAATAATAGGCTAATAATAATATTAATAATAGATAAACAGACAGACAGATAGATAGATAGATAGATAGATAGATTGACAGATAGATAGATAGATAGATAGATAGATAGATAGATAGATAGATAGATAGATAGATAGATAGATAGATAGCATTTAATTTTGTATAGCATAAATTCCTGCTTAACAGCAAGCTCTATGCGCTTAACAATCTATTAACTAAATTATTACCCCAGCAGACCGGACTTATAGCATTCTGAAATGATTATTATATCAACTTCCTGGTAAGTATACAGAGCAAGCTGTCATTTAAAGTCGCTAAAACAACCACGTACAGACAAAAGCTTTCTCTGCGTTTGGTCGGGTACCCATTTCCACCTGAGCAGAGTGAGGAAAATCCATGTGAAGTGCCTTTCCCAAGGACACAACGCTCCTTCTTATTTCTTTTTTCAGTCACACCCCTGACCTTAAGGTACGAGAGCGGAAAATCTCGTGGTTCCCGTGTACAAGTTGTGCACGTTAAAGATCCCTTAGTGGTCCAAATTTCCAAAATCGATAAGAATAGGCTTCGGCCTCCACCTGGGCAAAATTCAATATTTCCTACCAACTGAAAATGTTAAATGTGTCCCGCGCGCTCATGATATGACCTCATGCAGTTGCGAGCACGGTAAAACAATTGCCAATCACACCAGAACCTCACCACAACTACCCAAAACTCCCAATTCAAGGGAGAGAGCAAAATAAAAAAAAATCAAACACCAGTGGCTCGAAGAATCGAAGAAGTTTTATTTTGCGACAGTATAAAATTCAATAATATAATATTGATGAGAAATGTACAAACAATTAGGAAAAGTTCAAAAGTGCAGACAAGAATCCAAACACGACTCCCCATTTCCATGAAAATAATGGTTACTGTTAAAGCAGTAGAAAGATCAAGGGTTTATTCTGAAAGAGTCACCGGTGTTCCAAGAGTAGAAGCGTAGAAAGACGAGAAACGTAAAGATTGCCTGGTACAAGGCTATTAATTGGGGCCAGAGGGGAAAGAAGAAGGAATAGGAATGGTTGAATGAGGAACGGGGGGGGGGGGGGGGGGGGGGGGAGGTAACATAACATCCCGCAATTACTATAGGAAGCTTGAATTAGTCTGAAGGGCTTCTGCTCTTGCCCCCAAATCGTCACTAGAATAAAATTTCTTTAACCAAAGGGGTTGTACTGGTTCAATGTTGTTGTACCTCGACAGAGCCCGAGATCCTTTGTGCTAAAATATAATATCAACATTATCCTGATCAAATTGCTCGGGAGAGCCACACAATCTTGAGGTAAAGGTGTCATTAAACCGATTTATTCCATGTGAAAAGTACACTTATCCTCCCGACCATTCGATCTGATCAGATTCTGCAAACCCCCAACTAGTTGAATAAGTGTACACCCCGCTTAACTGCATATTGTGTCGTTCGTGACTTTTTACTTATCCTGCACCCAGTTTCTTTACACGATTGGGTCTCACTTCCGTTTAAAAATGCAGACCAAAGACAGAAAACCGTCCAAAGGTGAGCGTGTATATAATACTTATTATTCTATACAGCTCGTAATTTGGCGTGTTTTCTAGTAATGGATAACGTGTCGTTCTTGTTGCTTCTGGCAGTCGATGCTCTTGCAAGAACAGAAGAGGGGGATGATGATACGTTCGTATTTGATCTTCTTGTTGATTTGCTCGTTCTCACAGTACGCGATGACCTGCGAAAATTAATATCATGACAGTAAGTAATAACAAAGATGGTGCATAACAAGATAGATCACTCCTGTCTTACAGCCAACTAAAAAAGTGTCCTCCAAATTCCGTGGCGCCCGCTTCGAAAAAGTACGGACTTTGCAATCAGAGTTACCCTACTTGTGAGAAAAACAATAAAAGTGATACTAACAAACTGGGCTATTCCTATTCTTCTTCTGGAGAAACGAAAGAGAGCTTCAAACGCATTAAGGTTATTTGTGTCATGACGTCATGGAATCAGGCACTCATCAAATTTTGGATATATTATTGTGTTACTGATATTGCCTTGCTCTTGATGATAAATATACCCCTCTATCTTGAACAGAAGTCGAGATATATTTGTGACTGAAAGAGGTGGGGGTCGCCTGGTGTCTGAATAAAAATTATTGAGAAAATGGTTGCTAACGTTTAGCGACTTCTAAATTTTAGTGTTGTTGGAAACAACAAATTAAACACTTTTTGTGCTTTTGATCAACGTTTTTAAACAAAATCCATGCAGGATATGTTTTTAAATGGACGCAAAAAAATGTTGAGCCCAAAGCAAAAAAACAAACAAAACAAAACAAAAAAACAGGTAAAAATTGTTTTTGTTGCAGGTTTTTAAATTAATTTGTTTTTTGGGGGGGGGGGGGGGTTCTTTTGATTTTTGTTTTTTATTTATTTATTTATTTATTTATTTTTAAATTTTTTTTTATCAATAACTATTGTTATGTTCATTAAAAAAACACAGTTAGGTTTAATTTGACAGAAAAAACGTATATCAACAGCACACAGAAGTAAATCTACAATTTCCAAGGAACCTCAAGCTTTGAAATTCGACAAACTTTAGCCACCATTTTCTCACTAATATTATCTCTGACATCGGGCGACCCTATCTCCTTCAATCGTAAATACCTCGACTTCTATTCAACATATTAGTAACTGTATTTTTTCATCAAAAGTCAGAGGTAATATTAATGAGAAAATGGCGGCTAAAGTTTGTCAAATTCCAAAACTTGAGTTTGGGAAAATGCCAGTTTTTGAAAATAATTTTGACTAACGCCTGATTTCACTAGGATGCCTCACATGAATTGTATTTGCGTATGTGCTTTTGTGAGTGTTCTCGGGAGAGAAACAAAGGAAGAGAGTGTGCGACAAATTAATTCATAGTTAATAGATAGAGAGAGATATCGCAAAAAGATACATAAACAAGCATCCAGATACATTTCTCCTGCCCTGACCTCCTTAACATTAACTCTTTAAATACATAGCAGATGCATACGTCCGATCTGCAGACAATAAATGGCCATGTTCCGTCACCTTTTCAACGATCATGCACCAATCAGAACCAACTACATGTACATGTACTACAATTATCAAATTGATGTCTGTGTCGAGAAGCGGAGCAAACTGTGAAAACACATCCTTGAGCACTGGAAGGCACACAGGGTCCTGACACAGGAAACGTAGCCCACCCTATTGACGCTACAAGAAAATCTGTACGTGCCGACAGACGAACTGAGCAGGACGGTCCAGAAATATTATTATGATAGATACAGAACTTCAAACGCCATGAGACGAGAAGAAAAATAGGAGAAATTCGAACCAGGAATTTGAATAAATGTATTCCAAAGTAGGCATGTTGTTGCTTCCCTTTTTACAAAAGAATTCAGACAAAGAAAACAGGATAATGAAAAATTATTTATATTATGCTTCTTTTCTAAAGTGTCCCCTATAGCAATATTTCTTTTCAAGCTTTGTCCGAATGACAAGAACGCATGTCTTTAGTGTGTTAATCATAATCACGTGCCAGATCCGAGAAAACAATGGCGTCATGGTTTCCCCATTCATTCCTTTACACTGATTGTAGCATCTTGGTACCGTGTTCTTGGAAGACGGACGTCTCAACAGAGAAATTGAGACGAGTGTACAAAAGGCTAACAGCGTCAGCTACCAGCTTGCCCCACTCCTCAAACATCCTTACATCCTCTTTGAGACCAAAGAGGAGCTCATTAACTCTATTGTCATTCCCACCTTGACCTACCAAAGCCAGACATTGACACGGAAAGTACGATAACCACCTGCGAGATGAGATGTCTAAGGAGAGCCTCTCAACAAAACCAGACGGACATGGTCAGAAACAACACGATCAGAGAAATGGTGGGAACAACACCTGTCCTCCACTTCATTCGAAGGCAAACAATCAGGTGGTTTAGACATCTCACACGTCTGGCACTTCACCAGCTTGCCAGTAAAGCCTACTACAGAAAAGTATCAGGATACAAGGTAAGAGGAAGACAAAGAAAAACCTGGATCCAGGGTGTGAAGGATACCCTGAAAACAAACAATATCCCACTTAGCCAGGCCATCAAACTTGCTGAAGACTGGGAGCTCTTTCTCGCCTCGGCACCCTAGAGGTACAAGATGACGGATGCAGTAAGTAAAGTTAGTACACTGATGCTATTAAAAAGTCTACATTATCCTTATCTTTCCCCATTATCCACCTGTTCAGGCTGTCCAAGTAGGTTGCTCCGTCTCGTTTGTCTTCAAGTTTACCAGTGAGTGCCAATGTTTTCGATGCTGCGGGGTTTCCATCTACGTTAATTGTACCAACAAGAGAAATGTAAAGAAAGCCATACTATATTCTCCCTTATTAACTAGAAAAAAATTAATATCACAAGTTGCAATATATCTTCTAAAACATTCTCATTAATCCAGTCAGACAAACAGTTTGGGAGAGGATAAATGGATAATATGTCACGGCACGGTAAAATCAGACGCTCGTCAATTTTGGGTATAATATAGAGTTATTGGTATTATCTTAAACTTTGTTCATTTGTCTTGCTTTTGATGAAAAAATACCCATACTAATAATATGTTGAATAGAAGTCGAGGTATTTATGATTGAAGGAGATAGGGTCGCCCGATATCAGAGGTAATATTAGTGAGAAAATGGCCGCTAAAGTTTGTCGAATTCCAAAGCTTGAGAGTCCTTGAAAATTGTAGATTTACTTCTGTGTGCTGTTGATATACGTTTTTTTTTCAGTCAAAATGAACATAACTGTGTTTTTTAATGAACATAACAATAGTTATTGAGAAAAAACAAAACGAAACAAAACAAACAAATAAAAAACAAAATTCAAAAGAAAAAAACAACCCCCACCCCCCAAAACCCCCCCCAGCAACAAAAACAATTTTTTAAACTATTAAAACTGCCTAACGGAATGGAAAAATGTCGTTGTCTTAGATTTCATGAATTTGACGAGTGCCTGATTTCACAACAGTGGCATACATCTACAGGTCACTGAAGAGTTACAACCTACCTGGATTGTTCGGTACTCAGTGATGAGTTACAACATACCTGGATTGTTCGGTACTCAGTGATGAGATACAACATACCTGGATTGTTCGGTACTCAGTGATGAGTTATAACATACCTGGATTGTTCGGTACTCAGTGATGCACTGGTTCACGGTGACGTTCCTGTTGTTCTCGTGGGGGTTGGGGTGGTAGCGGTCGTTGGGGTGATAGTTGTTGGTGTTCCAGTCTTTGTAGCCGCTTTTCTTCTCATGGCCTTTGAGTTTACAGTCAACGCACGACTTCGTCCTGAAAATCAGAGGGTGACGTACTCTCTATAATGAATTCGTAAATAGAAGTAACAGACACATTAATACTGATCGCTCGTGTGACTTTATGAAGTTCTAAGCACCGTAAAAAACAAACAAACAAAAAAGGCACCCCCCCAAGTAATAGGCCTCCTGATGTCTGCGTTGTTGCGGGTATGCTCTTCGCCGTCGTACGAAAAGTATCTGAGTTCGATTCCTGTGTGGGGAAGATTTTTTTGCCTTGGATTTTTATTTCCATTCGACTGTAACTTAGCTTAGAAAAAGGATTTTGATGGATTTTTGACATAACATTCACGGACGGTCTTACAGAAGAGAGCTTGACAGAAGACACAGCGAGCAACTTGCTAGGAAAAGATGCCACCCCTATGCGGCAGAAGATATTCGAGGACGTCTGCGACGAGCACCCAGGAACTATTCGGAGACGCACTCCTGCATACAGATGCACTGCTTTTGGGGAGGGGGCGGCGGTCAAACAGCGTATTATTTGCTGCAGATCACACGTATAGCCCCTAAAACTGTAGAAAATCAATTATTTTAAAGAACATTTCAAACTCAACTGACTGCAAGATATCAAATTAGGGGTTCAAACAGGGAGGGGGGGCATACCCCCCTGTAACCCCCACCCCCACCCCAGATTATTTTCACTTGGTCTAGAGGCACAAAGCAATTTAATTGGTCTATCTCCGTCGGAGACGTCTCTGGATAGATACTGCGCCCCTACGCAGAGGAGATTGTGACGGAATAGTGCTATCCCACTAGAGGAGAAGTTGAGTCTTATGTTGCTGAGACAACTACTATTTATCTTAGTTAGTTTTATTAAGATTTTTACCACACTTGCAAAACAATACGGTCATATTAGTGCTGAAGATTACAAAAATGTAACAAACATAAGGAAGAAGGAGGGAAGGTAAGGACGATAGATGTTTGATATCAAAAGAAGGAGCGAACCATATAAAAGCCCCCAATAACCACCAATCTACTATTTATATTATCTAAAAAGCTTGAGAGGGAATACGTGATTACCAAATAACTGTGAAAATGCTGACAAACATAAATGCATTGATTTATAAACCTATGAAAGAATTGTTCCATTATAGTAACATATGGCAATACGGGATTCACTTTTGTAAGAGTTTTACGGCATTTGCAAAAAAACAAAACAAACCCCGAATAAATTTTTTTTTAAAAAAAGGTCATATAAGCGACGAAGATTAGAGGGGATGCTAGAGTCAGCTTAGGGTAGCAGCTGTTTTATCTCTTATTGTAGGTCTATAATAATATGTAAGATCCAACTTACGAGCAAACGCTGAACTTGGGCACCTCCTGGAAGCCCTGCAGAATCCAGCATTTGCCCCCGTTGGACTGACTGGTGTAGCTGAACAGCGTAAGGTCTTGCGACGGGCACGTCGAGTTGGCGGTCACGAAACTGGAAAACGGAATAATATGTGTCACGACG
>NW_004797446.1:906856-908873 GCF_000002075.1 Aplysia californica
TGAATTTGACAGCGACAATGTTTCAAAATTAGAAAGGGAAGCAGTGATTATTTGATTATATAGACGCTTCGCCCCTGAACACGACAGAAAAAAACAAGCCAAATCAAAACAACAACAACAACAACAACAACAACAACAATAACAACAACAACAACAACGACAACAACAACAACAACAACAACAACAACAACAAAGAGGACGGAAGAGAGATGCGGACGACAGATATATGATAGAAAAGGAGGAGGAAATCACACCAGAGCAAAGGTCAACCAACCCCGGATATACCTTTACGTAGAGAACTGGATGGGTACCCGGAAAAAACAGTATAAAATACATATTTAGTTGCTTTTTTGTTGTTGTTTTCTTCTCTTACTTTTGTTTTGTTTTGTTTTTCTTTTTATCGTTCGAGTAGAAACATAATTGTTGCTAAAGTAGAAGCAGGAGCAGCGGAAGAAAGAAGAAGAAGAAGAAGAAGAAGAAGAAGAAGAAGAAGAAGAACAAAGAAGAACAAAGAACAAAGAACAAAAGAAAGAGAGGTCAAAATAACTTTTAAAAAACGTTTAACACCAGGGGTCACCTACTCAACTAGCTCGCAGACCATGCGCCAATATTGTGGCTCTCAGGACTATAATATTATTATTGTTTATTTCGGCCCCTACTTGACATCCACGTTTAGTGTTAGTGCGGCCCACATGTTTTTCCACAAACACCTTTATACCCAGGTGTTGTCGTGGATTTTGTGTATATACATATATTAAATATTTTTTCAAATCACTTATCCCTATTGTAAAAACACGAACAAATTATATCAGTTCACTTTAAAGTTGAAATAGTTAAACCACTTTGTGTGTGTGAGTGTGGAATATTCGACTTTATGCAGCCCAGATTTACCAGATTTTACCCTTGACGCCCTAGGGTAATTTGAGTTTAAAACCTACCCCCCCCAAAAAAAAAAAACAAAAAAACCCCAAACCCACCAACCCCAAAACAACAGCTACAATCCCCTCCCCCTAAAAAACCCAAAAAACAAACAAACAAACAAAACAACCTAAAGCGCAAGTAAACGAGCGTTAGTGACGCTCTTCATACCGAGTGCATACTGCCAATCAAACACATTTTAGTGGGTTGCTTCTTCTTTCCTATCAAACATCTATCGCCTTGGTCTCTCCTTCATCTTTGTTATGTTTGTTACTCTCTTGTAACAGCTCTAATCTTCTGGTACTCATATGACCTTTTGCAGTTGCTAGCGCCGTAAAACCCCTACTAAAGCTAACTACACCCATTTTATGGAATTAGGGGCCAGCTAGATTTCCCTTCATGGACAGGACAAAAGCTACCATTTTGACCCATTTGGACAGAATTCGACTTATTTGAGCCGTCACCTTTACACTATGTATTGCAAGGTCGAGAGTCAAATCAGCTGTCGTAGTGTGCCAAAAATGGTAGCTTTTGCCCTTTCATGAAAACAAAAATTGGATGGGCTACGACTCAGTTCGATTGAATTCGATTAGCAGTGTGCTCTGAGTATTACCAAAGATAGTACATAAAAAGATTGTTCGCTCCTGAAAAAAAAAGTGTCCGTAGAAGTCCGCACGCTAGTTCAGATGGCGATGCTGACTTTGTTTTGAAGCTCTGTTTCGTTTATCCAGAAGAAGGATAGGAATAGCACAGTTTATTAGTTTCACTTTTATTGTTTTTCACACAAGTAGGGTAACTCTGATCGCAAGGTCCGTACTTTTTCAAAGAGGGCACCACCGAATTTTCAGGACACTTTTTAAACTGGCACAAAGAGAGGAGTGAACTGTCTTGTTGTACACGATCTTTGATGCTACATTTTTAAATTATTTTTTTTTGGCATTCGAGTATTTCGTGGCGCTGAAGTGGCACTGAACTGGGGCATCGGTGGCCTAGTGGTTAGGTTACTGGACTCTTCTTCTTCTTCTTCTTCTTCTTCTTCTTCTTCTTCTTCTTCTTCTTCTTCTTCTTCTTCTTCTTCT
Source organism: Aplysia californica (assembly GCF_000002075.1). Taxonomy (NCBI): domain Eukaryota; kingdom Metazoa; phylum Mollusca; class Gastropoda; order Aplysiida; family Aplysiidae; genus Aplysia; species Aplysia californica. The sequence continues at coordinate 908,854 of NW_004797446.1, forward strand.
TCTTCTTCTTCTTCTTCTTC
>NW_004797446.1:912074-925434 GCF_000002075.1 Aplysia californica
ATGATGATGATGATGATGATGATGATGATGACTGTTGAAACGATGTGGGTGTATTTCCTACCTTGTGCAGAATAGAACACTGCACAGAAGCAGACCATGGACAGGGCTATTAGAGAACCGGAGGCCTGTGGATAGTGGAGAGGTCAAGAGGTTATTCATCAAGTTCGTTTACTTTTCTTTTTTTACGCTTTAGTTTCAGTCTAGTAAAAGTTTTAAGGCCCCAGAAGTGCATAAGTGTATGTGAGCGCGTAGGACACAAGTTAGTTGTTTTAATGTTAGTCCTTAGTTTACCAGAGAGTTTACAGTAATACTATATTACTGTAAACCCTCTCTGGTTTTACTTTAGGAGTGGAAATGTTTAATATACCTAAAAAATATTGTGAAAATTCAGTTTTCAAAGTACTTAATTAATGTTATTTTAAAAGAAATAACACTATTTATTTTGGAGAGACTCGAAGGGCATAATTTTAAATGTATTAATTTAACTGAAAGTATTTGTTCTCTTTTGCTGATTCCAGAACAATTCTTGATTTAACAAAGCCTATCTCTTTTCATTTTTTTTCTTTCTTTCTTTATCCTTAACAATAACTACCTCAGTCTTCGCTTGAACAATGCCACCAGTTCTCAAAGCCATAGGGAAATGAGATGAATATTTTGTGCATATACCGTCAAGAGATATTCTGAATTCAATTTCCGAGTGCGGAAGTCTGTTCTGTCGACTATTCTCGTTCTTCTACTGTGTTAGGGTTGGTTGCGATTGTTTTTTGTTTGTTTTATTTTTGGGGGGTGGTGGTTGTTGCTTTGGGAAGGAAACAGAGTTCATAGTAAAGGAAAATAATTCATGTAATATTATCTTTTGCTTTCAATATTTTATTTCGCTGCTTAACACAGATTCGTAACAATTTGTATTTCCTTTCTGATTCGATAAATGTAACCTCCTATGACGGAAGAAAAGCAATTCTATGATTTGTTACTTCGACTCAGTTGTAATTTGTGGGGATGATATATTTTTTTCTTGCTTATACAAAACAGTACTCACCATTTTCAGTGGTTTCGATGAGTGTAACGTTGACGTGAAGATCCAATACGAGTGAAATCGCAAACCAACGCCTTCTTTGCTTTTTACTTAAAACAAGCAAACCTCTACACCTCAAGACCTAGCCCAGACGGGGGGCGGACAGAACAACTGCGAAAAAGAGAAGCGATTTCTCTTCTGTCAAGGAAAGCACATCTTTGGTCCATCTTTATACTCTCTGGCGAGTGCAGCACCAGGAAATTGACGCAATAACAGATTAAATTTATCTGACAGCGAAACCATTATTTCCCAGCGCTGAGTGCACCGATAAAAATTAGGTAGTCTCCAGGGGTCCTCAACTTGAGCTCGTTCTCGCTTGCCCAGGGATTAAAAAACCTCCCTGTCCGGTCGAGAACGCACTGGTTTAATTGGTCAGTGTGGAAGGGATGGGCAGTGGCCAGTCGTTTCCTGTTCCCTCCCACTGCGTATTGTCTTCTGGGGCCTGGTACACTCCTCCGCAGTTGACCATTGCTGACCACTAGTCTTTTCGGGGCACGACAATTATTTCGGAACATAATCATCTTGTAATTTCTTCCCCGCACGAAAGATCGGAAGGACCCTGCTGATAAATCATGTTCCAAATGTTGGCCCCGTGAAGCTAGATTCGTTACGAACCTTACAAACACGCGGATACGTTCGAAGCCAAATAAGGTAGGCATTTGTGTCACGACGCGGTGGAATCAGGCGCTCGTCAAGTTTTCGGTATATTAGATAATATTTTATGGGGTTATCGATATCATCATAAAGCCTTACTTACCCACATAACGATATCTAGTATAAAAGTAAAGTTATTTGCGATTGAGGGCGATGGGGGTCGTCCAGTGTCAGAGGTAAGATTACTGAGAAAATGGCAGCCGACGTTTGGTGATTTCCAAAGCTGAAGCGTATTTGGAAACAACACATTGACATTTATTTGTGCTTTTGATGAAAGCTTTTCAGTAAATGAATATGCTTTTAAATGAACATATCAGGAGTTGAACCCAAAACAAACAAAAACATTAATCCGATAAAAATTGCCCAACAGCGGAAATATTGTCGGTTTCTTCGATTTGATTATTTTGACGAGAACCTGATTTCACCAGGATGCCACACATTTGTCAAGTCCACCCACGGGAGGTTGATTTAGTGGGGTTAAAAAAAGGCAAACGCTCCGAATTGATTTATTCCATTTCTTGTAAGGTGTTAATTGGGTGAAAAAAATCCCTTCTTCAGCTTGCTCTGTTACTTCTGTTTTCAGGTGTTTTTTTCTTTTCTCCTGCTTGCGGCAATCGAAGTGTTGGAATAACTTACTTATTTGAACCCAGAAAAAAGTAAAAAACCAGAATTTAAAGAATTTAAACGACGAAAAAAAAAAAAAGAAAACGAAAATGTACAAAAAGTTAGTGATGAGGATTTCCAGATGACTTCGCATTCGTCTCAGTTTTAGAATTATTTTGAATAATTTATTTCCCTGTAACGTTTGCATGGAACAAAGATGTCATGCTCGGCAATAAACCAACTATAGGACCACTGCAAAACAGTGCTTCCTTATGGCGGTCACAAAACCTAACGCTGCACCTTAAATCGGCATGTTATGAATGATAATGCCCTTTACGGATACTACAACAAGGAAAAAAAATGGCAGTTTTCCTATTTAGGAATAATTTTTTTGCATCGGTAGTCAAGTGGTTATTAGGCTGATGAACTCGTAATCGTGAGGTTGCAGGTACGGGGTTTCTAAACTTAGGCTAGACATTGTGTCCTTGGAAAGGCACTTTAAAAGACTTTTCTTCTCTTTACCCAGAGACAGCAAAAGAATATATCTTGTCAGTATGTATGTTTGTGTTTTAACGCCTGTAAAATAGTAAAATGGCAGCTTGCATTGAATGCTTCTAAGGAAATGAAGATTGTTTCCGAATGATATCTGGTCTTCTCAGAGTAATGATAATTTAAAGAACAGAAGTTTGCTGTTGAGTGGGAATTTGTGCTGTTAATGATATATATATATATATATATATATATTTTTGTTATATATATATATATATATATATATATATATATATATATATATATATATATATATATATATATATATATATATATGTTTGATTAAAACTCTTTTTTGATTGAAATACTCGTTATTGTTGATAACTTCTCATTCAATGTGTCGGCATCGCAAAAATAAAAATTATAATAATATATTAATATACAAACACGTGTGTGTGTGTGTGTGTGTGTGTGTGTGTGTGTGTGTGTGTGTGTGTGTGTGTGTGTGTGTGTGTGTGTGTGTGTGTGTGTGTGTGTGTGTGTGTGTCACGACGTGGGGAAATCAAGCGCTCGTCAATTTTTGGGCATGTGGAGTTATCGGTATCACCTTATTCACTTGCCTTGCTTTCTATGAAAATACCCACCCATTTATTTGGAATAGAAGTCGAAATATTTGCGATCGAAGGAGATGAGTGTAGAATGGTTTCAGAGGCAAAATTACTTCGAACATGGTCGCCAAAGTTTGGTAACTTCTATAGCATGAGAGTCATTGAACACTAAACATTTACATAATATTTTGTGCCATTAATCAACTTTTTCCAGTCGCATTTACATGGAAATGTGTTTTTATATGGACATACAAGGTGTTGAGCCAAAAACCAAGAATTTGATAAAAATTGCCAAACTGAAAAGAAAATGCCTGGGTTTTTTTTCGATTTCATTATTTTGACGAGCGCCTGATTCCCCCACGGTATCAATAAATACGTATTATTGTCGATAACACCTCATTAAATGTGTCAGCATTGAAAAAATAAATAACAAATATATATTATATATATACATATATATATATATTTATACATATATGTATAATACATATATATATATATATATATATATATATATATATATATATATATATATATATATATATATATATATATATACTGACGAGCAAAAGAAAGTGGGCAGTTTTCAAATCGATGCTGTATGAGTAGTCTCGCAAATTTTGACTTGGCTATTGACATGCTGAGCTTGAGTCACTTTAGAAAGTTAGTCAGAACAACATTTGTTTATTTTGTTGTTGTAAAAAATGTTAACAACTTGTTTGGCCAAAAACACGTTTTCTCGTTTTTTCTTGAAAGTTTACAATGTCTTTACTTTTATTCTTTATTCGTTACACACTTCAACGTGTGTCAGAGAAAATGCCGTCAAAATCTTTGGGTTTGTTCTTTTCAATTTTGTTTTATACGATGCCTCGTCTCAGTGATGCGCAACGTCTTGAAGCTCTTGGCATGCTGAGAGCTAATGCGACGTTTTCTGCGGTCGCTAGAGCTTTCAATGTTGAGAGAGAGATACGATCCAAAAGCTAAGGATACACTTCCAAGCAAGTGGTTCGGTTGGTGACACTCTAAGGTCTGGACGTCCTCGTGTCACTACTGCTGTTGAAGACAATCGGATCAGAGTTCCACACTTGCGGGATCGGTTTCAAACAGCTTCTAAAACTGCCAGAGATTGGCCTGGGCTTAGACCAATCAGCCGCTTCACCGTTCGTCGACGCTTGAAAGCCCACGGAATCGTTGCCTGACACCCAGCTCGAAACACTCGTCTCCTCCAAAGACACCGTCATGCCAGACTCAACTGGGCAAGTCTGCACCGGCAATGGCTTTTGGATTGCCACTATGGAAGGCAGAAAGCCTATCGGAGACGCCATGAACGCTATTTACCTCAGTGTGTCAGTGCTGTTGCTGACAAACGTAGCATTATGGTAAGCGAATCCATAACCAGTACTGATGAATTCGATCTGGTCATTATCGACGGTAATCTGACTGCCCAGAGATACATCAATGACGTTCTCTATCCACAGGAACAATCTCGTGTGCCAGCAGGACATTGCACCACCATACCGTGCCTTTGGTTCCCAGAGATTCTTACAACACAAATGACGTACGTGTTATAACACAGTTGCCAGTATTATCCCCAGCTTTAAACATGATTAAGCACCTCTGATACAAGATTGGCAAGGGAATTCGCAGCCTTTGGCCACCCCCAACGACAATCCCACAACGGCAACAATCATTAACGGATGCTTGGAATTATATTCTCCAGCAATTTATCCAACGACTTGTGCAATAAATGAGGCAGAGATGTACGGTAGTCATCAATGTTGGTGGGAGTTACACCCGTTACTAATTCTGGGATTTTGAACATTCGAATCGGTGTTATGACTTTCTAATAAAAGGTGTGTTATTGGTCGTTTTTCTTAGTTTTCTTTGTCTGCCCTTATTTAAAAATTGGCAAGCCTTTCAAAATATATTGCCAATACGTCATTACTACGGTACAGAACGGAAATAATGCACAGAACGTAGGGTGCCCACTTTCTTTTGCTCGTCAGTATATTATAATATATATTAACATGATTCTATTCTATTTTAAGATTATAGTTAGAAGCACTAAATAGGATGGACCGTTTCGGTTGCACACCCGGGTAGTAACATTTTTCTAAGAGTTTTGTTGTGAATTTTTTTTTACTTAAAAAAAAATTATTTGTATTTCTCTTTGTTAAATGCATTTTGTCTGACATTCACAGAGACACAATTTCCACCAACGATAATAAATATAGGAGGCAGACTTCGAATCGTGTATGTAACCTGGGATGAGAGAGATACAGTGTTCCAGTAGAAAGACCAAGATACTAATCAATAACCACATCCCCCGCTCTCTCCTTCCAGCGTATGTGTCAAACTCAGGTCTCCTGCGTGTTACTACACAGCGCCTAACCTCTCCACAAAATACCCGGTCTTGACTGTGCTGGTTTGTTAATATTATTATCAAGTTAGTGTTAGCAGTGAATAAGATACGGCATACGTTTGCTCTGAAGTAACTTTCAAATTACATATTTTATATACAGACTACAGACACACACACACACACACACACACACACACACACACACACACACACACACACACACACACATATACACACACACACTCACACACACACACACACAATCATAATGCACAATTAAGTTTATATATATATATATATATATATATATATATGTGTGTGTGTGTGTGTGTGTGTGTGTGTGTGTGTGTGTGTGTGTGTATAGGTGTTTATGGGCTTTGCCAAGAAACCAAATGTCAGAGAGGAAATGTTCACGCTTTTCAAGACGATCGAGCAATCATGCACACATTGCTATCCTCTGATAGCTTCGGGAACGGGAAAATGATACTGTCGTAAATAAAGATCTGCCTTGAGAATGGGGACCGTTGAGATGTAGGAAAGTCTTTGCTGCAAACATCGTCTATGGACAGACGTATCATGGGGCTCATATACTAAATGTTGCACTCTGGTGACGTTTAAGGGGGTGCAAATGTTGAATGTTTCACCTGACGTGGTTGTTTTGTCTTTGAAGTTTTTAGTTCTGATTCTGTACCGGTCATTGGTGAGGGACTATTCTTACCCTTGACACCACAGAAGGCCTAAAGGGCACTTTCACATTATCTCCGTTGATTGCGCGAAACTTACGAAATGACTTGGTCCTGAGGAGATGTTCAATACAAAAAGCTCTCTGATCTTTACTAATCTTAACCATGACCTCAGCAGGCAAAGGAAACTTAAGAAAAACTGTCTGCAAACTTCTATTGGCCTGTTAGACAACTGTAGTTTGCAATATGGCGCAATCGTTGGGATTTTTAGTGGTAGGCCTAATGCGAACTAGTGCGTCATGCTACAAAAATGGGAATATGGCCGGAAATGGTGGGTTTTTTTACGCGCTATGTAGAGGAAAACTATTCTATGTATTTATCTAAAATGAATATCAAACACATTCCTTTTGGCTTCCAAATATTGTGTACAAATTAAAAACCCCAAACTTCAGTTTTGAGGAAAATATTAACAAAAGAAGTTGTACAGTTTTTCGTTCGATCACCCTGAGTTGTAACACTCTTATGAAACTAAACTAATGACACTAATCTGTTACTACTGTGACGCACGTCGCGTATAATTGTACTGACAGTTAGACGGGATTCTCACAGGACTGCAGATTAACTTCTGACGCTGAATATCTTAGTGCGGTCGTATCCTTAAAAGGAAGTAAGCCTAGATCTAGAGCGTTTTCACAGAAACAGATATCATGACCTCAGCTTTTTATTTTCAAAAAGGGAGGGAATTACGTTGAACAGGGGGTGGGGGGGGGGGCTCTGAAAAGAAAGAGTGTTGAGGGGAGTGTGGGGTGATTAGGAAAGGGAGGGTTGGATTAGCAGCAGATAGATATATAGAGAACGAGAGAAATAAAGATAGATAGATAGATAGATAGATAGATAGATAGATAGATCGATAGATAGATAGATAGATAGATAGATAGATAGATAGATAGATAGATAGATAGATAGATAGATAGATAGACAGACAGATAAAGAGAGATCTGTTCATCGGCTGTTCGAGTTCGTTCAGTTCGGAGATTTAGGTATTTTTTAAAATTTTAACATCCTGAAACATCCCAATATCCCCATGAGCAGAAAGGCGAAGCTCTTCAACGTCATTTTCCAACCAACACTCACATATCAGTGCTAGACATGGGCCTAGGAGAGGAAACTGTTCACATGCGAGGTGAAATGCGTCAGAAGGGCGGTTAACAAAACAAGAAGATGACAAAATAGAAAATGAATTCATAAGGGACACCGTAGGAGCAACAACAGTCCTACCACACATTGGAAAACAAAAGATCAAGTGGTTCGGACACCTCACGTGGATTCCCTGAAACCATCCAGCTCTGAGAGCATACAACATTAAATATTCTGGCTGGTGAGCCAGAAGAAGACCAAGGCGACGATGGAGTGAATCTGTGGCAGACACGCTCAGAGCTCACGGGATGTCTCTCCAACAGGCCACTCGCTTTGCTGTGGACAGACGCCTGTGTCTCCCCGCGACACCCATCGGAAGAAAAAAGTGAAGTCAGTTTTATATTTTAATGACCTATGGCCTCTCATTCTGAAGTCAAATTAAACGAAGAAAGCAGTCGCCTCTTCCACCGGAAGAGGTTTTTTGTCAGTGTAACCATTTTAATGAAGAGAGGGTTTTTCCAAAATTTGAATTCTAATTTATTCAAAAATTTGTTAGTTTCACTTTGATTTTTTGTACACAAGCAGGGTAACTCTGTTCGCAAAGGGTGCGCTTTCGAAGAGGGCGCCACCGGATTTCGAGGACGCTTTTTATATTGGCTCAAAGAGAGAAGTGAACTACTTGTTATGTACTATCTTTGCCCATGTACATGTTCTGTGCTCAGTGCCGGGGGAAATCGATAAAGGACTGCTTCCTCTTGCTTGTTTGTTGGAGATTTTTGCTGACAAATCTATCTATCCTTGTCCGTTTATGGAGAGAGAGAGAGAGAGAGAGAGAGAGCGAGAGAGAGAGAGAGAGAGAGAGAGAGAGAGAGAGAGAGAGAGAGAGAGACAGACAGACAGGCAGAGATAGAGAGAGAGAGTCGAGATATACACACACACACACACACACACACACACATACACACACACACACGGAGAGAGAGAGAGAGAGAGAGAGAGAGAGAGAGAGAGAGAGAGAGGTAGAGAGATAGACAGAGAGACAGACAGACAGACAGATAGACAGACAGAGAAAAACGAGACAGAGTGAGACAGAGAGACAGAGAGAGACAGAGAGAGACTGTAAGAAAGAAAACAAAGAGAGAGAGACAGACAGACACTCAGAGAGAGAGAGAGAGAGACAGACAGAGAGGTAGATAGATAGAGAGAGAGAGAGAGAGAGAGAGAGAGAGAGAGAGAGAGAGAGAGAGAGAAAGAAAGAGAGAGAAGTGCAGTTAGCCCATCTACATAATTATTTATATTACTTTTTGGAAATTTATCGTAGGCGCTCAGTTGGAACTCTGTTAACTCAAACCTTTAGATTTGACAGGAGGGAAAAAGAGCCATAAAAGAATACTGTCCAACACATTATTGATATCATTACTTAGACAATCAAATTTTGTCAAAATATTGAGATGAGCCGTAGACAACATCCTTCAATGAAGTATGTGTTTTACCTGAGTGCATTATTGCCTAATCTGAATCAGGGACAAAACGGCGTCAATTGTTTATTGATGATTTTGGATGCTATGGACTAACCTCGTTTTATTTGACATCCTTGTAAAATCAGGCGCCCGTCAAAATAATCATATTGATGAAACCGGCATTTTTCTTGCCGTTGGGCAATTTTTTCGAATGTTATTTTTTTTTCCAACACCTATTAGATCCATTAAAAAAAACTATTTACAGGTGGAATTTACTGAAACAGTTGATCGAAGGACCAAAAAAGAAATTTGCAGTTTCCAAAAACTCTCTAGCTTTGGAATTCAGCAAACTTTTGCGGATATTTTTGCACTATTTTTACCCCTAACACCAGCCCCCCCCCCCCCCCCCCCCCGACCTCCCTCAGTCGCAAATTAATATCTCGACTTCTATTTATGACAGATGGGTATTTTTTTTGTCACAAAAGCAAAGGAAAATGAACAGGCTTTCATATTATACCAACAGCTCCGTATGTAAAACTATCGAGCACCTAATTCCACCCATTTGAAATTTATTTTTGTTTTTGTTTTTTTCCTTCTTTTTGGGACCAGACATTAACATCTGGATGGTTTTATGATGTCCCGATGGCCGGCTAGTGAGTCAGTATACGTTTTACGTGAGTGAAAGAAACTTTCTTTGTATTTATGAAGCGGGTTACTGTCTTTGTCTCTCAACACGTCAAGTGAGGTAAGATAAATGACCTTGTGGAAAAAAATAGCGAGGTTCACTGACTATTGCCTCTCGACCTGTGCTACTCTTTAGAACCTAGTTATCGCAGCATTTAAAGTGCGAATTGTCACGTGTAGTTGAAGCTGGAATCAATATGTGAAGCATCAAGGTGAAATTGGGCGCTCGTCAGATTAATGAAACGGAAGAAAACGGCATTTTTGGTCCTGTTTGGTAATTCTTTTTGCTTTCCAGTTTTTGTATCCAAAACCTTTTAAGACCATTTGAAAACACATTGTTGAGTGGATTTTTACTGAAAATCGTTGACTAAAAGCACCAAAAACATCTTTGGCAACCATTTTCTTCTTAATTTTACCCCTAAAACCATGTGCTCCCCGCCTCCTTTAATCTGAAATATCTTGACTTCTATTGAAGGTAGTGGATATTTTCTCAATCAAAAAACGAAACAAATTAACAGCCGTGAAGATGATACCAATAACTCCATATTACATCTTAGAAATGACGAGCGCCTGGTTACACCTCGTCGTGACATATATCTATACACGATGTGTTTCAATATAACAAAATTCTTTCATACTAAAAATATTTGTTTAAAGTCGATTTTCGCCAGAATTCGACTTAGCTTGCTTTCGCCAGAGCATCGATGTTAAGATTTTGATGAAGTGGAAAAATGGGGTAATTTCACACCCGGGGTAATTCCATACCCACACTTCTTAGATCTAGCTCTTCTCAGGAAGAAAGCAAGAAAAGAGAATTGAGAACTCTTTAAATTTTTTTAATGCCTTTGACTTCTACTTCCTGTTTGAAAGCAAGATGCAACCATCAGTACTACTGTTGCATTCTGACACTGAAAGATAGTTTTTACTAGTCTGTTGAAGGTAAGTGCAACACTCATGGTTTTCAAAGATTACAAAATGCTGCTAAATGCTCTTTAGCCTTAAATCCCAAGCTAGAAATGCTTTATCATTAGATAAGTAACATTTGCTCTCAAACGCACTCACGGTCCGACGTTGTGTCCTTGGGAAAGGCACTTTACACGAACTTCCCACTTGGTTCGGTCATATTGGAGACGGACGTTAAACTAGAAGGTCCCGCCCCTTAAATAACCTAATAGTGTTAATAGGGGCCTTAAACCCATACCATTTCACAATTTCACAATTTTTTGCACTCTAAGTGCCCATAGTAAGAGGCTGTGCCTATTGTAGATTCAAAAAGGTTTGGAAAAAAATTCCCGTGTCTTTTGGGGAAGGAAGTTCTTGATCAAAATCCTATGGCAATGTTTTTTAAATTTTAAAATGTTTCTATGAGAGGCCCTAGTTGTCATGTCACGTGAATAGTTTTTTCCTTAACCATATTTTTTGCAATAGGCCAATTCCACACTAAGTGGATGTGGAAATGCCCCAACGTATTTTACTAGTGTTTTTCTTAGAAAAGCATCTCACCCAAGCGTTTTGGAAGTGTGTGGCCTATTAAAACTGTTTGAACAACAAGCCTGATTGTGGGCCTACATGATGATATTTATGAAGGCCTGTGCTTTAGAGCTGGATCTAGATCTAGAAGTAGTTTCTCTTCATGTTCTTCTCAATTTTCTAGAGAGACTGACTAATTATGGTGAGGAATTATTAGTGGAAGACAGTGGCGTATAACAATGGAGATATGGAGAAAGCAGTCAATCTCGTTACATCTCAGTCTCATTCTCTGACGTCGCTTCAACATCTTCCAGCCCGAGTACTGCCCTGAATAGTCAGCAGACCTCATCTTATTCTCCATCGAGTTCGGTTGCCGGCTCCCCACCCAACGCCCCACTTTCACCACGGTCTGCACGCCAGAACTCCATCTAGAACTTTTTGTTGTTGTTGCCAAAACGACTCCGATGATCAAGAAACCAGCATTATGCAATGGGGTCAACAGACAGAGGGCAGTCAAGAGGCATTTGGTGAAAGCCTCACATCGAAGGAATGTATCACTAGCTAGGCTGCTGGCTGATGAAGAGGAGAGAGCCCAAAAAGAAAGCAAAGGGGAAGAGCAAAGGAAAGGGGAAGGGCAAGGGAAGATGAACAGGAAAGAAGACTTCTGCTGCTGTTCCTCCTCCTGCAAGTGACGACAGTGGCAGACAGTGACAATACTCTTGAAAATGAGCAGCCACCTCTACAACACAGACCAAACAGTGACACAGACAGTGACTCTACCGACACTGACAATGACCCTGACTATGTCCCCCCAACGAAAGCAAAAGTGAACAGAAATTTGTTTGAAATTGATTTGTAATTTATTTTCTTCAAGACTTATAGACCTATGCCTACTGTTGTCATTCATGACAATCTACAAAGATTGTTGTTGTGCTATTTTCAGATGTAATTTCTTGTTCCTGTCTGTTTCATTCTGGATTTTGCATGTCTGTCATGATGAGTGTGGAATTACTCCGACGTGGTAGAAATGTAGTAAAGAGGAAAAACTGGAATTGAAGAAGCATTGTTACTTCTTTCTGTTATTTATACAGAATTCAAGTTTGAATGGTTTTGGGATATTTGTCCTCTGTTTGTATGATCACCTCACCAAGAGATACTTTCTGAAAACCAACTGAAAAGTTGGGTATGGAATTCCCTCATCTTATTAATTTATTCTTCAATTATGATTTATAACGAACGTTGGGGTTAGGTTACGACAAATTAGATTTCGCATTAGGATTGGTTCTTCTTAATACTTCCTCATTGGTGATCATGTCCGTTCGTCTGATCTTCAGTAGCTTCCTCGGACACGTGTTCAGGAAAACCTGGATCCCCTTTATACACGTCTGAGATGCGTTCTATGTTTCACATCCATACAAGAAGACTGACTTCACATTTGAGTTGAAAATCCTCAGCTCATCGATATAAACTTTTTGACAACTAACTGAGAAGATGGGTGTGGATTTTCCTCATTTTATTACTTTATTCTTCTATAACAATTCATAACGAACGCTTGGGTCAGGTTACGGCAAATTAGATTTCTCTTTAGTTTAGTTTTAGTAAGAGTTTTACGGCACTCGCAACTGCATAAGGTCATATGAGCGCCAGAAGATTAGGCTGTTACAAGAGAATAACAAACTAAAAAAGAAGAAGGGGGCATAAGGACGATAGATGTTTGATAAGAAAGAAGAAGCGGCAAACTACACCAGAGCACCCGCCAACCACCCACTAGATTTCGCAGTGGGATTGGTTAAGCCTTCTTGTTGATTGAAAAATCACTAAAGCAGCTGTTAGGAAAAGGAAACAGGTGAAATGTGTAAATTGGTGCGTTTTGATCGATATTGTTAACTTGGAATAGTTTACAGCAGCAGCTGATGGTGTCTTCTGACGTTTTAGATTTCATGATTTTATGGGAAAAAAAACCAATAGTGAAAAGAAAAAAAGGTTCTTTCAGCTAAACTCCTACCTGGGGAGGGTTTAAGCCAACCGACAAAATCTCATTCCCCAATCCCTTTCTCAACTGCCTAATCTCTTACTTCTTTCTTTCACTGTCTGTCTGTCTGTCTGTCTGTCTGTCTGTCTGTCTGTCTGTCTGA
>NW_004797446.1:925534-926952 GCF_000002075.1 Aplysia californica
TATATAAGATTTTCAGTAAAACAGGCTGTATGCCATTTTTTGTCCAACTTATATCACAGTATTCAACGAGTGGAGACAGATGAATTTTGCATAAGCACTTTGAAAGATATCAATATACATGCATTTTATATTAAAAAGTATGGTACATATTTTTAAAAAAAAGGCACCAAGAGATCGTCCGTTGAACCCTCCTCAGTGTTCATTGTGTGCTTAGATCGTTGATCTGGTCTTTGTTCGGCTGTTTGTGGTGAATTATATATAGAGGCACAATTTGTAATCGATAACCTTGCGTTTTATGTGTGTATCAGAAATGCGTTACATAAATGGGAGCGTCAGGGGCACAAGAACGCAGATTCCATTGATTTTTCTTTCTCCAATGCCAGAGCGATACGCTGTATTATTTAATTATTGTTAAGTTCTGTGGATGAAAATTCTGTCGTGTCCTCGCATCAGTAAAAACTTGAGAGTGGTACACGTATATTCTCCTCTCCAACACACACACACACACACACACACACACACACACACACACACACACACATACACACACACACACAAACACACACAAACACAAACCTGTTGGTAATTACCCTCTGCGTATGAGCTTAAGTTCACACGCGCCATAACAAAGATCTCAACAGATTCTATGAAACATTCTGGGGAGAAAATATGAGAGAGAGAGAGAGAGAGAGAGAGAGAGAGAGAGAGAGAGAGAGAGAGAGAGAGAGAGAGAAGGAGAGAAAGGTAGAGAATAAGAAAATGTGAGGACTGCTGACAAAATGAGTTACTTCTCTCAATTCACAAATCATGATATAGATCTAGGCCAAAAATCGACATTAAGATCAAATTTGTAGATTTTCTATTGATAAGTATAATTCTTTAAGTATAATAATATGTTACTATTATTTCACAGGCCTACTTATAAATTGTAAAAACGTGATCTATAGGCATGCGGTACCAATTTACAGAGGGCTCAATTCAGAGAAGTAACCCATTTTGTCAGCACGCTTCACAAATTAATGTTTAGGAGACCAAGACAAAGCCCAATCGGAGATAATGTGAGACGTTTTTGACGATGGATTGAACCTATTCACAGGAAGCCAAGCAGCTGCAACAAAGACAGTGTTGAATTGGAAACACAACTGGTAAAAGATCAAGGGGACGGCCAAGAAACGGAGAGAAGGGTCACGGAGAATGAGGCTCGAAAAAAGGGGAAGACGTAGAATAATAAAAGAGGCAGCCTGTATACTAAAGAAAGTGTTTTTCCGTGGCCTATACGTTTATCAAGGATGAGGAGGGCGTTGGGGATAATGATGAGTGAGTGAGAAAGTAAGAGAAAGAGAGAGAGAAAGAGAGAGAGAGAGAGAGAGAGAGAGAGAGAAGGAGAGAGAGAGAGTGTGTGTGTTTGTGTGTGTGTG
>NW_004797446.1:927458-954958 GCF_000002075.1 Aplysia californica
GAGAGAGAGAGAGAGAGAGAGAGAGAGAGAGAGAGAGAGAGAGAGAGAGAGGGAGAGAGAGGGAGAGAGAGAGAGAGATAAATAACAGTCAAATTTAAACAACATAGCATACGACGGGAAATAAGACAGTGGTTCAACTGAAGTTCAACCGAGGAATCTGGTGCTAAACAATGTGATGACTGCGATGATTTTGTTCTGCTTGACGTCAACAGTGTTTTCGATGTCGTATTCTGGGATGGCGCGCTGAAAACACACAAGGCAACTAAACGACAATGTATTAGAATGGAGTTGCATGGTGTGAACGAGTGTGATGTAGTAAAGATTAAAGCAACGGCTATTTAGAGAACTACAATGCGGTCAAAAGTTCGTGGCGCAACTTAACCTTAAATCTCTTTAACGGGTGAATCAGTGTCACCATTACTTTGCACAGCAGTTTGGATCAATTTGTTTTAACTTGATCATACTTTTCCGCAACACCTGAGGCTAAATTAAGAAAAATATTTTTCTCCAGAAATTTATTCAAAATACTGTAAATCTCCGCCAGGCGGAAAATGACTTTGTTCACAGAATTCTCACCAAAGATATTATAATAATACTAGAGGTCGCAGCTGTGACGTCACAGCTAAGACCTCTAGTTTGTTTTTATAACCTCTTTGCTTCTCACACACATTTTGCATACGCATAATATTATGGCCTACGTCACAGCTCACCAATAACACTTTTTAGTGGCAAAACGTGTCCCGATAAATTATTTTTGTTGTTGAACTTTTTGCACTAAAAGTTTCCAAAACATGAATTCAATAATCATTATGTCGCGATAGGAATAAAATAACGAGACTTGCTTTTAAAAGCGATATTGTCGGAGCTGTAAACCTTCTAAAGTCTGCAGAAATCACCTACTGGTATTTTTCATTAGTAATGATTAAGGAATTTTCTAGAATACAGCTAATATGTGTTTTAAAAAGTGATCTGTCTGTTAAGACAGTTAATACACGTCATGGTGCTAAAGCTGGAGAGTTTATGTAAGACTGTTGAGAAAATATTTGATCTTAAGTTGAGCTACGAGTTTTTGACGGCACCATAGAAGACCATCAAGTGGAATATAGCACAATGCCAGACTAGGATTAGTTCGGTCGCAGACCGTCAAGTGGAACAAAAACATCGCTATAGAGTGGACTGGCAACGGAAATCCATTACTTCATTAACACCCGTCGTCTTCAGTGTGGCAATGTGAAAACAAAATTGTTGAAGAAAGAAAAACGTTTTTCTTATTACAGATAAGCATCATAAAAAGGTTAAGAAATGATAATAATGCCATTTAATAATAATGGTAATGAAGATCGTTTCTATAGCTCCCTCTCTCGTGTAAACACAGCTCTAGGTGCTTTACATAAATGCATATACGAACAATATTCACGCACGCGACACACACACGCACACACACACACTCATACACACACACACACACACACTAACACACACATACCCACACAAACACACACACACTCACACACGTACACATTACACGCACTTGCACGCCAAACACACACACACACACACATACACACACACACACACACACACACACACACACACACAAACAAACATTCACACACACACTTCTTCTTGCTTATCACACGCGCACGCTTACTCATCGTTACGCAATGAGCACATACACATATATAA
Organism: Aplysia californica; assembly: GCF_000002075.1. Taxonomy (NCBI): domain Eukaryota; kingdom Metazoa; phylum Mollusca; class Gastropoda; order Aplysiida; family Aplysiidae; genus Aplysia; species Aplysia californica. Next base: position 929,145 of record NW_004797446.1, read on the forward strand.
TTGAATAATATACATAATGCAATTCGCAAAATATATAAATGGACACATAGTCATTTACATAACGTTGTACTGAGCATCAATCTATTGACATAAAAATGATGTCATTAAAAGTGTCTTTAAAGATTTTTTGAATTTAGACTCAGATGTTGTATGTCTCAAGGGTGGGAGAAGAGAGTTCCAAACTGATGGAGCAAGGTGGGGAAACGATCTTTCACCTAATTTTTTACCCCCTTTTCTAAGAACTCTTTAAAAATACTGATCGCCTGATCTTAGTGATCTAGATGGAACATAAGTCTGGATGAGATCACTAAGATATGAGGGAGTTTTGTTATTGACACATTTATGACATAATATTTCAATTTTATATGACATTCTAGGTGACACGGGAAGCCAATGCAGCGTTCTTAACATGGGAGTAATGTGATCCCTCTTCTTTTTCTTCAGTACAAGCCCAGCAGCATGATTTGAAAACGTTGTTACTTGTGAAGAGTGGTATTTGGTAAGTAAGCTAGTAAAGCATTGCAATAATCAATGCGTGGAAACAAGAAATACGACACGAGCGTTTTCAACGAGTTTTCATTCAAAAACATAGACATAAGACCAATTTTACGCAATTCACAAAATAAAATGGTACATAAATAATTGATGTGATGTTCCATTGACAATAATCAATCAAAATACACTCCCAGATTTTTTGCTTTATCGGTAAAATACAGTTTTTCATTTTCAGTACAAATATGATCAGTGTCTACGGGGATATTTCTTTTCTTTGAGTTCCACAAAAAAATTTCAGTTTTATTTTCATTAAGCTGAAGCTTATTATCAATCATCCATTTTTTGACGTCATCAATGCACAGACCCATGGTGGTAAGCAAGGTTTTAACATCTGATGGTGGAACTGATTTTATAACTGTGTATCGTCTGCGAACATGGGATATTATGCTTTCTGATCACAGCTCCAAGCGGCTGTGTATATAATGTTTACAAGATTGGACCCAATACTGAACCTTGAGGCTCCCCAAAGTCAGTTTATAAATTGACGAAAGAGAGTCGTGTGCAACCACAGATTTTGTACGGCCAATCGGGTAGGACCTTAACCAATCAACAACCCTGCCAGACAGGCCAAACGTGTTGAACAATGGTTCAATAAGAAGCGCGTGATCTATAGTGTCAAAGGCAGCACTACGATCAAGATGAGAAAGAATTGATATTTTGTTCTCATCCGCTTCACACAAGAGGTCGTTACATAATATATTTTCAATAGCGCAGTTTTTGTGTTATGAAATTGCCGATAGACAGATTGATATAGTTCATATAAATTGTTTTCTTTTAAACGATTCTTCAATTGAACCAAAACAGCGTTCTCCATGATTTTTTATAAAAAAGGAAGGTTGGAGACATGTCTGAAATCCTTGAGCTCCTCCGAGGAAAGATAGATTTTATTTTTGGGGAAGGGAAATAACTAAAGCATGCTTAAATAGTGATGGTACTACTCCAGACTGAAGAGACTCATTAATGATGGAAGTTATAAATCCAATGACACTCTCAAGATGTCTGATGACCGTGGGGTTGGAATGGGATCGAGACTACATGTTTTATATGGTGATGACATTATGATTTATCTTACATCTTCTTGTGTTACATATACAAATTCATTAAAGATTACCCCAGAGAATGTTTCAAAACATAGTAGTTAATGGGGAGTCATGTCATTTTTTTCCTAATTGTGGATATCTTGTCTCTAAAGTATTGACCAAAAACATCAGGAAGGTGACTTCTAGGTACATTCGAGGGAAACTAGTTGCTGGCCGGATCTTTCTTACCAGACAACGGATTTGTTGTACAAAATAAAGCTTTAGAGGTGGTACATTCATTAATTTTTCCGTTATAATACATGAATTTGGCAGATGTTATTAACGATTTCACTTTGTTGTTACAGTGTCTATAAAATGTCCTCAATGGATTTTCAGCTTGGTTGATCTCCAGAGTCTCTCAGCTCGTCTACGTTCCATTTTAGATTGTTTAATTTCCAAAGTCATCCACCGGGCAGAAAGTCGATCAGTCACTGTTCTGGATTTGACTGGAGTATGTTTGTTTAGTAGTTCACACATCTTGGTGTTGAAAGTGTCTACCTTCTCGTAGGTTGAACCGTCTATGAATTTTAGTGGCTCGGATACTCTCAAAAAGAGCTACGCTGTAACATTATTCTGATCGTTCCCCGTCACCCATCTGTCTAGGCTCTCCAAGTAGGTTACTCTGAGTCTACCCTTGCCTCGTTTGCCTTCAATTTTGCCAGTCTAAGCAAGGTCTTTATGTTTATTCAAGTGCCCCAAAAACGGCATACTTTTTCTTCCTGATCGTTTTTGTTGTTGTCGTTATTTGTTTTGGGTAGGTTTTTTGTGTGAGGGGGGGGGGGGGGGGGTGGTGGTTCATTACCCATTTCAAAAACAGATTTCAATTAGTGACCTAGGATGGACAATTCTTTTCGATGCACAAATAATCAAATAAATTGTGCTGATGTGGCTTAAAATTTTCACATCTTAAAAATAACATCTCTCGTGTCTTTCTCCTCACCTGAATTCCATTCTTCAAGGCCACCTTCCAAAACGACGAGAACAATTAAATTATGCTTAGTGCCAATGGCTCTTCTCAAACCCACCTATTCCGGATCTTAGTTGAAACCGTGGCCACTAGACCACACAGACCGGAAATTACAATTTTATACTGACTAGTCTGATAGCACATCGCGATCCGTGCTTTTCAAATAAAAAAAAATGCCGAGCGGAAAAGGATATAAAACATCAAAGAAAGTAGAAAACAATATTAAAACGATGCCATAGGGGGTGGGTGTGTTGGGGATTGGATGAGACTTCATGGGGTGCAAGAAGGGGAGGGGGAGGGGGGGGGGTTTAACATATATGTACGGTAGAAATTATCCTAGACGGTCATCCATTATGGGAGAGATAAGTGGTTGTCTTAGACAGGTGGACGTCATGGACAATGTAACTATGATATGGGACTTGAGGGCGTCTTAACCCTATCCGTACGTCGTGTTATACTATCGTATCCATACGACGTAAGGAACTCTGGGCCATTACTTTCAAAGAGGAAATTTACTCGTTAATCCGATCGTACTCTTTGCATAGCAGTCTGTCAAAATGAGTTTTGGAGAAATACTGAAAGTTTCAGATATCTACGTATAAGAAGTATTCTAAAATGTGAAGAATACAACCCCGTCGGTACAAAATGACCCCAAGGCGTACGCATAGGGTTAAACATTATTATCACTATAATTTTTAAAACTTACAAGGGGGAAATGGGACGTTGTCGTCTGTACAGATGATTGACTTGGACAGGTGACCTTTAGAGTAGGTTGTTGGATATGCATTGTATTAGTTTCTTGAACAGGAGACACGACCGTCTATTTAAGAAGCTTACACTTGAGAACATAGATTCCTGCCTTGTTAGTGCGTGGCCTAAATCTTGTTTTCCCATATCCCCGTCGTCTATTTTTGTTTCATCTTTCCTTCTTTCTTACATTGTTTTTGTTGGTTTTCCTTAATAACTCTGGGGGGGGTTTTTGTTGTTGGGTTGTTTTTTGGGGGAGGGGGGGGGTCTTCTTTCTGTGTACCTAAATTTCTTTATTTTACTTGTTTCTTCTTTCTTTCTCTCTCTCTCTCTCTCTCTCTCTATCTCTCACTCTCTCCCTCTCTCTCGTTCTCCCTCTCTCATGCTCTCGTCTCCCCCCCCCTCTCTCTCTTTCTTTCTTTGCTCCGTCGCTGCTGCGAACAAACGTGTTCTATACTAAAACATTCATTCTGTCTTTATTCTGCATGACATCGGTCGCCTGATTCCACAAATTTTCAAAAATCTTTTTTTTTGTGTGTGCATATTTTGATAGTGCTCGGTGAGGTACATGTCCCCTGTAAAACTATTTTTCAATGACCTCAACTCAAACGTGTAATCTGACGTAATAAGAACATCGTGAATAAACACCGAGTCCCAAAAGTCGCCTAATGAAACCGTCTCTTCAGTCGGTTTATGACTCGTGGGGCTGACGCTTGGCGCAATAAAGGCCTCTTTAGACCATTGAAATATGGACTATTGCGTTGAGCAAACACAATGGTCGGTCAGTATTCACGGTTTCCAGGCCAAAGAGAATACTTTATGATGTCAACTGCATGTGTTCTGGCAAGAAAACTTCTCTGTCACATGATTTAAATGCGTGTTTCCTATATGCAGGACTGGTAGGCATATTGTTTCACAACGACTGTCAAATTCGAACGTGTAATGTGTGTGCCCTTTTGGTAGCAGGCTATACATTTTGATCTTGCTCGTTTGCAAAAAAATTATTTTTTTAAATGATGTAGCCAAGTACAAAATTACAAGTATATTTCCGTGTTGTATCACAATCCAAACTTGTTTGACATTGAAAGCTTACTGATATGACAACATAGTTCCCTAATTTTGGTGGCGTCGGTGGCCTAGTGGTTAGGCTCTCGGACTCGCAACCGTAAGGTCGTGGGTTCGAATCCCGTCAAGGGCCCGACGTTGTGTCCTTGGGAAAGGCACTTTACACGAATTTTCCTCACTTCACCCAGGTGGGAATGGGTACCCGGCTATAGACAGCGAAAGATCTTGTCAGTTTGTTAGTGTTTGAGCGCTTAATCGGCTGCTCGCACTGTATGCTTCCCGGGAAGCTGAGAATGTTTCGGAGTGTTCTATGGTCTGCTGGGGTAATAATATAGTGTAAAGCGCATAGAGCCTGCTGTTGAGCGGGGATATGCGCTATACAAATGCTATCTATTATTATTTTATTTTTAATGAGAACAGGAATTTTTCGAAGCCGAGCAATGGAACCACTTTGGACATTTAAAAAAGCTGCAGAAAATCCAGCACAGAAATAATAGAAGAACCAGGCCTCAGTGGAAAAAAAACGTGTCCATGTACACGATGTTCTGGAGCAGATCAAAGGTGCTTTTTTAGTCTCCGAGAGAGAGAGAGAGAGAGAGAGAGAGAGAGAGAGAGAGAGAGAGAGAGAGAGAGACAGACAGACAGACAGACAGACAGACAGACAGACAGACAGATAGATAGACAGACAGACAGACACACACACAGAGAGAGAGAGAGAGAGAGAGAGAGAGAGAGAGAGAGAGAGAGAGAGAGAGAGAGAGAGAGAGAGAGAGAGAGAGAGAGAGAGAGAGAGAGGCTAGCAATAAGCAATACAAATCGAGAGATATGATTATTAAAAAAACAACTAATAAACTGAAACCCAATTGTGATTGCTCAGCCAAATGAAACGACTGCTCACTATTAAAAGACAAAGCCAGAACAATTATTTTTGTCTTTGTTTGGACTTTGACATTGGGAAACAGAAAGACTTATGTGAACGGTCTTCTCGTCACGAAAGAGTACAATTTAAGCAAATGCGATACACCAAGCTGAAAGACGCACACTTGGATTTATTATGTGAAACAGAGTGACCAGAAGATCAAAGTTTGCAGGATGTTGATATCTATGACCAGGTTCATTTGCTCCAGAAGAGCCCATGCCAGTTTCATCATCGACTGGCTCACCCCGTACAGACAAACACTTCCACCATTCCCTACCCTGGGCTAATTTCTTCATATTATTTTTTAAATGTCTTACAATTTTCTGTTCATCATTCTCTGCCACTTTTCTACAGGTTCCACATGACTTTCCCTTGATCGTTTAACTTGTGGACTCCAAGTTAAAACTTTCTTTGTCATATAGCTGCTTGATTTCGAGATGATATACTCAGTCCAATTCATCTCCACTGCTTTCTTCTGTCTGGAAATTTTCTGCTTAATACTTCCTCTGTGGTGACTTTGTCTGTCCTTCTGATTCTGAGAAACTTCCTCGGGCATTTGTTGATGACAACCTGCATCCTCCAGTACTTTGTAAAGAGTGCTTTAGAAGAGCCCAACCCAGCTGCACCACCAAACAATCCACAAGGGGCATGTAAGCCAAGGAGTTTCTGTTCACATCTGTGGACATAATTCCAAAGGTTCCCTCCCACTATTGCCAGAAAAGCTCTCGAAAACTGTATCTTGATTCCTGATTCTGTAACTGTCGGAGCTTCATTGGTTTTACGAAACAGCCTGCACAGGTCAGGGACAATCTGCCGTGTATGTCAGACTACTCAAATATGTGCTAGATGAAAAGAACATGTTGGTCTATGTGCTAAAAAAAATCACAGTGAAATTGTGTGTGCGTTTTGAGTCTTGACAACGTAAGCCAGACTAAGTGGGAATCTCACATGTCAGAAAAGAAAAAGACAAAGAAAGGGCACACCAAGGATAAAACCTTTGCTGTTGGGCAGGAAGACATTGAGATGATTTGCATGAATCTTCAGGATGTACATTTGGCACTGTATATCAATTCCTCCAGCTCTTGTTTCAAAAACATGATCATAATCTTCAATATAACCTCGTATCATGCCATCTATTACTTATGGCACAAGGTGGTTTGATTGCAAATGAATTCACAAGTTGTTTTGATGGACTGTTTTTCAACGTGCACAAATGCATAGAAGGTTATAACAATACATTATTATACAGCTACAGGCAGGGGCAAAGGCTGACTTGTTTGACAGGGTAATCAAAGTGAGATGGGACCAGACAGGGCCTAGACATGACACACAATAATCTTACTCGATCGTCTTGAGGCGGAAACACTGAGTACTTAGTAGTAAGTAGTGAATGAAAACTGAAAACAAATCCTGAATTCATGTTGTATGCATGTTCAACTGCTAAAATAATCGGGAAAGTATCTCATTAAATATTTATTTAAAGAAACATTAAATTTTTCTTTTAGATGTGAATACGAAAATACAAAGCAAAGAAGCAGAGATATCAGTAACACAGTGTATAATACCAGTGAGACTAAACTCGTTGGTAGAACATGACAATTATTATTTTTTTATTTCACGTTTGGCTGATTTTGTCTAGTGTTTTGCGGCTAGAAGCCGTGTCACGATCTGATTATAGGACGGTAAAAAGTCGGGGAAAAAAAACCAAGCGCTCGCAGCAGTCAAGATATTATAAGGAGTTAATTCCCCTCACATCTGTGAGGTGGACTCGACCAGCGTAATAGTTGGAGTTGGCATACATAATCAGTGCTTGTGACTGCTTATAACTGTGGCCCAAAAAGGGTGAACAGGGTATATGTGGCAATGAAACAATTTTGACTGTTCCACACATGTTCCCTTCAACTCTTTTGGTAGACTCTTCCAGCCTCACTGTAATCTTATAAATCAAAGCTTGAGAGGGGGGGCTCTCGTGGCCTAGAAGTTAAGGTGTTGGCCTCTCATTCAAAGGTCCCGGGTTCGAATCCGGGTAGCGACCGAAAAATTTTCTTCTCTAAAATTGTCTCCTTTCATCTCCTTTCCTGCTCTCAGGCAATATTCTGTCGTCTGCTTTCGTCTCCTCTTTCTGCCCCCACCCACTCACCCCCTTTTCCCCCTCCTCTGGGCTCCTGACTCTTTCTGCAGCCTTTCTACTGCTACTCCTTGACTCCTTGACTCCTTCTTACAGCTGTCTTTTATTCTGGTAGGAAAGATCTACATCTAGCCTTCTCGGACAAGGGCGAAAAATCTCGGAGGGCCCGTGTGCAAATTGCGCACTTTAAAGATCCCTTGGTGGTGTAAAATCGATAAGAGTAGGCTTCGGCCGCCACCCGGGCAAAATTCAAAATTTCCTACCAACTAAAAGTATTAGGTGTGTCCCGCGCGCTCATATGCGAGCGCCGTAAAACCCTGTACTATAAAGAAAAGCTTGAGACTGCTTATGGAGTGGCACGATAGGGGTGAACAGGCTATTTCTGTGGGCGCGTTAGGTTTCGCCACGAATGACGCAACAGGGGACTATATATAACCTATCAAAGTCTGAAAATCGTTTCGCCGTAAATCGTGTTCGAATACAAATTACTTACACAGAAGATTGAGAAGACCGATTACTTTGTGAACACCTCTGAAACAAAATTTGTAAACGCGCCTACCGTGTCAATGAGAACTCGGGAGAGGGGTGAACTGTTATAACGACTCAATTTCTTCCCTTCTTCCTTTATTTTAAGTACCGGTCTCGTTTTTGCTGTCAGGCTGTTATGTAATTATATAAACCTATCCTGCTGAAAGTCCTACTTCCACGGTAGTCCCCCTGTTGCGACATTTGCGGCGAAACCTAACGCGCCCCCACTACTACTACTACTACTACTACTACTACTACTACTACTACTACTACTACTACTGAATCTAGTTGTAATCGAATTCAATCTGCGGCGAAACGATCATTCTCATTTTCCACAGGTACACGCTGTGACGTAATTGCGGCGAAACGTCGACCTCCCATTTCTGTGGCAATGAAACCGTTTTGAGTGTTAGGCATATTGTTCATTGGTGATTATGAATGTCTTTTTATATTTAATTTACGAGGTTTACGTCTATGCGTGAATTAGACAGCGGCAATATTTCAAAATTAGGAAGGGAAGCAGTGATTATTTGATTATATAGACGCTTCGCCACTGGCTACAGGTGTGTGTGTGTAAGTGTGTGAGTGTGTGTGTGTGTGTGTGTGTGTGTGTGTGTGTGTGTGTGTGTGTGTGTGTGTGTGTGTGTGTGTGTGTGTGTGTGAGCATAAGATTGTATCTATTTATAATGCCGTGGGTGCCTTTTCCACTAACGCAAACACCGAAATTGAATACAAAATCTTGTTAGAGGTGACACTCAAATGCAAGTAGATAGTACGCACGGCCTCATTGAGTGGTGGCTTCAAATAAAACATACAAATATACAGCCCACTAGATTATGCTGCCATTTTCATAACTGAAATGCTTATAATTATATCAACGAAGACCCTATAAAGTGAAATTTATGGATCACATTTTTTTCCATGATTTTGCCAAAATTGCAGTGTACAAAACTGTCTAGTCGGGTAGACAAAAAGAAGACCAAACTGTTAATGCAATATGAAGTCTCTGATATACATACCCAAGAAGAAATCCTTTGCAAACTGTACTCTAACAGAGAGTGGGAGAGTCTTCTAAAGTCCACAGACAAGTAAAACTTACCAAACAATCCCCCCCCCCCCCCACTGTATAATTCTCCTTTAAAAATCGCAAAGAGTAATTTTCAGGATCTGAGAGACAAAAAAGGTAAGATAACGAAAGATGATCATCCAGTCATTCTCGGGGTATAGAAGTTTGATACAAATCAAGTTCTTAACCAATCCCCCCCTCCCCCCCCCCAAGCCCAATAAAAAGACATACACTTACATAAAATTGGAGAGAAAGAGAGAGAAGGAGAGAGAGAGAGAGAGAGAGAGAGAGAGAGAGAGAGAGAGAGAGAGAGAGAGAGAGAGAGAGAGAGAGAGAGAGAGAGAGAGAGAACAGGTAAATGAAGGAGTAAGATTTCATAAATTAGATACAATATTCCTTTCATGTAAGAATGATTGATGTTTATAGTGGTAAAATAATGAATAGCTTTCTGTTTCACTCGATCAGTGTATAATTTCAAACTCAGTTTTAAATTGGTCTTTTAAAATCTTTAGTATAACAGTATTTCGTGCTTTCATATATTTTAAAACTTACCAGGGCCACTAATAAGAGAAAACACACTGCCTAATAACCGTGAATACAACACCGCCTTTCATAAAGCCCACTGATGAAATCGTGAAATTCCACGACCGCATCAGGCGAGATTTGAACATGAAAATCGTGAACCCCACACTTTTTCGTGAAACTGACCTTCTGCAATAAAAAAATATATACTACAGTATTATTTCTACAAGGTAATTGACCAGATTTATTCATTTATTTTATGTCTTGAACGCCAAATGACGGAGACAATCAGTTTTTTCCCTCTCCTGTAAAATTTGCTTCGTGTGGAATTCACGATTTCATCAGGCGACCGACGGATGGGTTATAAAACAGGAATGAATGAGTCATCAAGTTTCCACGTGACCAGCGATTTGGTTATCGCACAGAAGTGTGCACTTATAGAACGGGCACAGTACCACGTGACCTGTGAGGAATTGAAGACCGAAAACAATGGCGTCTTGAGGGCAAGATTTATCGTTTTCGGAAGTAACCCTATAGCTTTTAAAGCTAGAGCGGCTTTTACAAACGAGTGAAAAGTGGAACATTTATTGCCCAGTTTGTAATTTTGAGTTACAGAATTCACTGTGCAACCTGGAGATTGGAATTAAGGTTTTGAATTGTTGTGTTTTTGGGTGCAACAACAGAAAAACCAGACATAGAGAGTTTATATAAGATCTACAGAACTGTGAAAAAATTGTAACACGGATGGGATTGTTCACAGCACTTCTAGCTTCTCACACAAATTTTGCATACGCATGTGGCCTGCGTCATTTTTTGTAGCAAAACTTGTTACAAGAAATTTGTTTTACACTGAACATATTTTTTCACAAGATCTAATTAATGTTCTCAAAACATACGTTCAATAATTAACTTTATGTCGCCAGCAGAAGTAGAAAAAAAGGACGGACTGCTTTAAAAGAGATTTAGCTCCAGCTATAAACTTTTTAAAATCTGTAGAAACCATTGACTGGGATTTTAAAAAAATATTTGGCTAGTATTTATTAAAGAATTAAAAAAAAAGAAATTTCTAGAATAATATAGAACCTATGTGTACAAATGTTTGAAAAAATACTCATCTGTTAAAACGAATTGATATAGATCTAAGTCATTGTGCAAAAGTGGGAGAATCTAGATCTAGATGTTCGATAGTTCAGTAGCCTAGATATTTGATAATACGTTGCGCAACAAATTTTTGACCGCATGCTACAGTAGTAGAGATAGTGTGTTATTTTTATCCGAAACATTAATTTCCGCACCCATACACCTTTTTGGGCCTTTATAATAAGCACATGTAGTCCTACTTTAATTATGTTACTTTTTAAATTGTTTTTGAAAGCATTTTCAATTCCTTTCACTTTCACACTCCACGCGCGGCACATATAATTATGATTACAATTTAAGATTCCAGATCTGACGAATGTATTTATTAAATAGCGTATAATGCTGAGTTAGCCAAGGCATTGCAATGCGCGCTAGTATCAATTATTGAATCGTAACAAGACTTCAATTTGATCCGTAACAAGAGACCACTTTTCAATACGTGTTCATGAACGTGTGTTTGTTTACTGTGTGCTGGGATTAAAAATTAAAAGATTAAAGATTCCAGATCTGACGAATGTATTTATTAAATAGCGTAATAGTGCTGGGTTAGCCGATGCCTTGCGATACGCGCTTTTATCAATTAATTGAATTGTAACAGGACTTCAATTTGATCCGTAACAAGATACCACTTATTTTTTCTTGTACGTGTTCAAAAATGTGTATTTGCTTACTGTGTGCGGGCATTAAAGATTCCAGATCTGACGAATGTATTAATTAAATAGTATAGGCCTATAGGGCAGGGTTTGCCAATGCATTGCGATACGCGCTTTAATAAATTAATCGAATTGAAACAAGACTTCAATTTGATCCGTAACAAGAGATCACTTATTTTTCCTTATACGTGTTCAAAAATGTGTGTTTGTTTTCTGTGTGCCGGGATTACAGGGGGACAAGCCCATTCCCTTGACATGTGATCCAGGTATGGGAATACATTTTTTCTCAAAATGCACACAGCTCTGATATCCTTGACCAATGATCACTCGCCATGGAACTCTTTCTGTTGTGACTGTAGACACAAGTTTCTTCATTATCACATCTGAATGAGCCTATCATTCATGCATTAATTAGAAACCACACTCCCAACAGACACAAAAATGACTTTGAACATGTATTCAGGAAACATATGCCAGTTCCACTCTAGTTTACTTTGTTTTGCATTATTGGCTTTCATGCGTAAAACAATATTTGAGGCCTTTTCTGCATTTTTGTGTTTTTGGAACAATGTACAGTAGGCTTATGTATTTTATGTGCAACCAACACATTCTCCAATCTCTTGTATTTGTTAGACTTGCACGTGCTTTAAACAAAGCATGTTGTACACACTATATTTCACTGTTGCAAACACAAAGATGAATTGTTAAAGTGAGAAATAATACATTTCTTCAATATAAGCTCAATTTATTGATCTCTTTCTAGTAAATTGGAGAAAAGGCTTATATTGTTCTTTCTTGCTTGCAGTGGATATCCTTAAGTTTAATGACAATGTAATTGTAGTGAGCATGTTACTCTCAGCGTCCCCTTTATAGTAGATCTAGTACTAATCAAGACTATATCTAGATATTTTGCCAATAGAATTAATGTTCATAATTAGTGTTATTATCAAGTGTATTGTGATTGAGAAGATCTTTAGTCGATCTAGAATCTAGATCTAGATCTCATCCCATCATTTAAAAAAAAATAACCAACAACACAAAAACATTGTAACATTGCCAATTATGACATATTGTTGGCAATAAAAATATACTAGACTATTTCACTATATTTCCTCTTCGAAGAAAGTCTTAACATACTGATGTAAGGTGTCTTCCAAGCCCTACTACTAACATCGGCGTGCATAGCAACGCGAAACCTCCCTGCGCGGCTCAGCCAAAGCTGCCCTCAACTGGCCGCCATGTTTTAGTTTCAATTCCTCACAGCGAATCAGCGATCGCGAAGAGGGAGTTCCGCTTCTATAAGAGTAGAATTCTGTGGGTTATCGTGACAATGGGATCATTTTCCGTCTTCTTGATTTATTTCAACAAAAATGATTTTCGCGAAAAAAAAAGAGACGAAAATACTTTAATTTTTATGAAGGCACTCATCTTTCGGCGTACAGTTTGGAAACGTCAAGGTTATCTTTAGTTCATTCGCAGAGGCTCGGTGTTAGACTGTCATAATATGTTACTTTTCAAAATGGCGTGTGACCGTGTTTTACACTAGGTTGTCGATTTGCAGAGGTTCTGTTTAATACGCAGGGTAGGTTTTTGCGTGTGTATGTGTGTGTGTTTGTGTGTGTGTGACTATCTGTGTGTATGTGAGTGTGTGTCTGTCTATGCGTGTGTGTGTGTATGTGTGTGTGTGTGTATGTGTGTGTGTGTGAGAGAGATAGAGATAGAGAGAGAGAGAGAGAGAGAGAGAGAGAGAGAGAGAGAGAGAGAGAGAGAAAGAGAGAGAGAGAGAAATGTGAGCCCATCTCAAAATCAACAGGACATTAATAAGTTCTCCGTGTTGTTTGAAAGAAATACGTGCTGGAATACATAGGGGATTTTATTTACTTTATTTACTACATATTAAAAAGCTTAAAATAAAGATGTATCTAATGAAATAAATGTTAAATTGAAATGTGTGATAATGCGTCCAACATGTTTACATGACCTTTTAAAGAAATGCATACATACTGATTAAAACCAGTGTATTTTTGTTAAATATAGTCGTCCCATGGTTAGATGGGGGAGAGAGAGAGGGAGAGAGAGAGAGAGTGAGAGAGAGAGAGAGAGAGAGAAATAGAGAGAGAGAGAAAGAGAGAGAGAGAGAGAGAGAGAGAGAGAGAGAGAGAGAGAGAGAGAGAGAGAGTTAGAACGTGAGAGAAACAAGAAAGGGAGACAGATGGTGAGACGGGCTACGGTGGGATCAAAGAAAGAGAAACTGCGATAACAAAAGACAGTGGCAAAAAGACCGAGAGATAGAAAAAAAGATGGTGAGATCTGTAATTCAATAAGGTCATTTGTATTTGATCTCTGAAGATGTTTGGAAATACCCAGGAAATGAAAGGCTTTCAAAAAGCTTTACCACAAACAGATGACGTTAAAAAATTAACTAAAATTGTATTATTTCAAAACTTTAAAGGTGATACGTTGTTTACGATATTATTTTGTGGAAAATGAGGCAGTTATTATAAAGAGCAGAGTAGAATCAAATAGCGATTAAATTAGGTTAATGCCTGAATAAAGAAAAGAAACATTTCTTGTATGTTTTTCTCTCATATGGGACTAATGGTTTTTTTAAAATGCTACAGTAATCTAACAAGATAACTCAAACTAGATCTAGTGATAAATGACGTATGCGTGGCATCGTGGTGAAATCAGGCGCTCAGCTAAATAATGGAATCGAAAACGTTGGCATCTTTTTTACCTTTCGACAATTTATATCGTTCTAATTTTTTCGAGTCTTGACTATACACCTTATACGTCCATTTCAATACACATTCATGTGTGGATTTACATAGGTATCACCTCAAAGCTTGTTTATTTGTCTTGCGTTCGGTGAAAAAAAATTACTATTTGTCTAGAATAGAAGTCGAGATGTTTGAAATGGAACAAGTCGGGGGTCTCCTGATGTCAGAGGTAATGTTAGCGAAGAAACGGCGGCCAAAGTCTGGTGACTTCTAAAGCTTGAATGTCCTTGGAAACTTAGGTTTGCATTTTTTATGCCTTTGATCAATATGCCCCCCAAAATGACGAGCGCCTGATTCCATCTTGTCGTGACACATAATATTATTAGGATATTACTATTATGTACAATTTTCATCGGGCTGTATGTCTGTCAACACCACGTCCATCGACTCCATTAGATGTTCTTTGTCGTTACAAACGACCCGCTGCTTCTGCCAAAAGTTGACTGGCATTTGATGGCGGTGCAGGAACAGTCGGACGGAAGGATGATGCGGTCCCTGACTATTCTGTTGTTGGCTGGTAGGCTCGGACAGAAGGCCCAAAGCGACACAGTGCGATATATAGGCAGGCATACTGTGCGGGTCTCGTCGAAGAAGCTATAGCCAAAGCTGTGACCGCAGCCCTTGCACGCAGAGCCCCTGGAAAACACAAGATTTGTTTTTTTTTTTTTTTTTTTTTTTTTGGTGTGCCAGTTTTTTGTATTAGTATTTCCGTTTAAACCCCCCAATGTTGTCGGTCCACCTCTTTCTTTGGGGGGGGGGTGTTTAATAATTGTTATTATTTCAAGCTAATAGGAAGTGTAGTTTTGTAAGCTTTGTTCTTTCTTTGTTTGTTTGGTTCCTTTTTCCTCCAATTATTTCAGATTATTAGAATTTGTACTTTAGATTAACTTTGAAAATACAATCAGGAAGTGTATTTTACTTCAGCTTTAAAAAAAAAAAAAAAAAAAAAGAATATTTCACGTTAATATAAAGTGTAGGTTTAGTGAGCTATTTATTTATAATTACAGATTAATAGGAAGTGTAGAATTGGAAAGTTTTATGGCATTTTCACCGGCGTCTATGATGTAGCGGTTGGGCGCTTTGCTGTTGCACGCAGGATACATGAGTTAGATTCTCGTAAAGGGAGAATTTTTATCGAGTATCTGGGTCTTTCTGCTGGAATGCTGTTTCTCTATCACCCCTCGGTGGCCCTGGCACGACATGCAGAGTCAGAAGCCAGCCTCCTAAAATCACCCATTAAAAATTAGCTGAAGAAAGATAAATACAATTCTCATTTATCTAACGCGGGAGAAAGCCAAACTAATACAAGGATTGGCCAGATAAGGATAATCTATGCACCTTACGAATCCCCCCCCCCCACCCCCACAGCCTAGGTGATTATATTTTTTTGCCATCTGGAACAACCTACGGTATGGTTTTTACGGGACATCGTATTATACGAAACACTTCTAAGATGAGATCAACCCGACTGCTCATTATTAATGTTCAACCTTCAACCGTGATCATTTTATGTAAGCTTATTAAAAAGGAATTGTGCGAATTTTGTTTAGGATGCTCCGCTGGCTCAGTTGGTATCATGCTGGGCTACAGAGCGAATAGTCCTGGTTCGAATCCAAGACTCGGCCAGCTTGAACTAGGGTCGTCTCGTGGAGTTTACAGGTTCTCAACCTATCAAATTTGGCTCCGTGTTATTGGAGAAGGATGTCAAATTCGGAGGTTCCATCTCTTAAATAACATACTAATGTTGATAGGGGCACTAAACCCATAAACTTAGTTTTTAGTTTTTCTTTAACGATGGCCCATTGTATACACTATCATTGCACTCACATGCACTTGTCGTTGAAGAAGATATCCTCTTGGAAATTGGCTAACGCCCAACAGAAGATGTTCCCGAACTGGACACTATTGTATGTCCACAGCTGACTCAGCACTTGGGGGCATACGTTACCTTTCTCCCTGGAACAGAGGGACGGAAGAGGGGGTGGGTAGGTGGGTGGGGGGGGGGAGGTAGAAGAGGAGGCGAATGTTTTGTTTGTTTTGTTTGTTTGTTTTATCGAGTAGGGGGTTGTAATGTATATTGTTGGTATCCCACTCTACCTATGTATCCATCAAGTTAGGCCAAACACTGCTTTTGCCTGTGATCATACACAAACACACACTCCACTTCCACCGTCCCCCTGCCTCCCCCTGCCTCCCCCCTCACACACACACATTGTCCTTTGTATGTCCTATTCTATTCCTACATTAAGTAATAATAATAATAAATGACATTTATATAGCGCTCAACCCCGAATAAAGTACACAGGCTCTGAGCGCTTTACAATACAGTACAACATACAAGAGTAACATGACACGTTGTGTTCTGACTAAAGAAAATTATTCCAAATATTCATCTTATTAATTTAAAAACAGAAACGACTTCAGCTGACATTTGAAAGAATCAAAAGATTTGATTTCTCTCAAAGTACTTGGTAAAGCATTCCAGATCTTGGGGCTTTGGTATTCAAATGCCATTTCACCCATTGTTTTAAGTTTCATAGATGGTAAAATAAATTTCTTTTTGTCAGCTTATGACCTTAAACTGTGAGTTGGAATGTAAGGTCTTAACAGATTTGATAAATATGATGGTGCATTATCATTCAAACATTTGTGACATAGGGTGGCCAACTTGTACACAATCCTTTTCTGAACAGGAAGCCAATGCAAAGTTCGTAAAAGGAGGTTTAGCAGAGTCTCGCTTTCTTTTCTGTAAAACTAAACGTGCAGCATTGTTTTGGACAGTTTGAAGTCTTTTAACTTTCTCCAGTGATACTCCTGATAACAGGGAGTTACAATAATCGAGTTTTGATAAAAATTAAGCTAGTTACTATTAAAGCAGTATTCTTGGTATTGATCAGATGACGTATTTTACTAACTTTTATTATTTCTAAATACATTCAGCTGATCATCCCTTTCCTCTTATTTCTTTCCTTTTTTCTCTTTTCTCTTTTCTCTTCTCCTCCTGCTTCTCTTCAAACACCGTTTAAACTTCCGTCACCACTTGTTGCTTACAGCTCCACTTTCAATAAAGGACAACATTACAACACCACCAATCTCGGTCATAGTGTCATCCTTATCACCACAACCCCAATACCAACGTTATTAGGATCATTATCCCCTCCACATAAATATCAATTTTACAAACATGTACTAGGATCATTATCACCTCAAATATCAACTCTAGTAATATCACCTTACAGCCAACATCAACATCAATTATACTAGTAACAACATTTTAACCCCAGGTATCAACGACGACGACCAGAACAGTATCATCATTATCACCACATACACAAACTCAAACTCTCGTATAATAATTCTTGCCACCAATACCAACCAAAAACAAACCAAAAAAATGTAGATGACCTATCTTCATTATCACTATCAATGTTTCCGAAAAAGCAAGAATAGACAGATATAGAAATTCATTTGTACCAACTGCAGTGAGGTTACAGTACACACAGTGCTACAAATGAAACAACAGAGAGATAGATAGATAGATAGAGAGAGAGAGAGAGAGAGAGAGAGAGAGAGAGAGAGAGAGAGAGAGAGAGGGAGAGAGAGAGAGAGAATGTTTTATGGAGCGGGTTGTTCAACACGTGAGACAGTGTCTTGAGCGTTTGCGTGAGTGCGCCTAACCTTTGTAACATCCACTGCCATTGTAAACGACCAAGAAAAAAATTCTTCCTGCGAGGTGGATAGAGATTGCCATTATTGTTGTCATTGTCGTTGTCATTGTCATTGTCAATACCAACAGCAATAACCAAAGTACAGGTATCTTCATTGTCACCACCAAAACCAAAAATTGCAATATCCAAGAAATGAGCGACTATAATAATTATACACCTTACCCAACATCGTACAACTGATGTCTGTGGTATAAGTGGTGGATAGGTTTTATGCTGACGGGAACAGAACAAGTGAGTTTCTTTTCAATGTGGAGAGAGTTGATTATTTATTTATTTATTTATCTATTTATTTATTTATTTTTAAAGATCATTTTATTATATTTATTTATTTATACAAATTTCATTTTATTATATGTATTTATTGATAAACATTTCATTTTATTATGTTTTTTTTTTTTTTTTTTTTTTGAAGGACATTTTAAAAATCGAGTATCCCCTTTTGTTTTGATGAAGCGTTGACTCCCCTTCACCCTCGAATTAGATATCACAATCAAGGTCAAAGCAGTTTGCCTCATAAAACATAATGATAACGATAGCGGCGTAATTAAAAAGACTCACAGAAGTGGCTGAGGCTCCAGGAGAGGTGGTTGACCGGGGACGACAACTTGCCTGGCCAGAGCTTGGAACAACATGTCCGAGTTTGGAAGTGACCGGATAGTCAACTCGTCCGAGATGGGTTTTCTTGAGAGACAAACAAACGAACAATCAGTATTAACTGATGTATGCTTAGTAAGAGTCATCCTGGTTTCGTAAGATTTGTCTGTAAATAAAAGGCTTGAACCTCCCACTGTCACTGAAAAAAGAAGGAGAGAGAGAGGGGGGGAATTAGAGAGAGATAGATAAATAGATAGATAGATAGATAGATAGAGAGAGAGAGAGATAAAGAAAGAGAGAGAGAGAGAGAGAGAGAGAGAGAGAGAGAGAGAGAGAGAGAGAGAGAGATTGGTGGGGTTCTTATGAGATGAAATAGTTGTAGGAGAGGCTGAGGAAGCTAAAAATGGCTACAACTCAAATTCCATAATTTTTTAGCCAAATTGGGACTTTGGGGGTGTACCGCCCCCCCCCCCCCCCCAGTAATTGAATCTTCTGTATCGGGAATTTAAATGCGTTATTTATCTTTATAAATATTATCATTATGAATATTACTTTTATCATTATTATTGACATGGCATGCTCAGCAGCGAGACTTATAACGTGTCCCAGAATAGAACGGGTGGTTTTCATTGTGTCATTCAAAATGTATGAATGTTCTCTTCTATAATATTGTATATTTTGTATCAAAAGTGATTTCCCTCACAAAACATAACATTTACAGATCAGACAAATATATGAAGACAGACACTTAAATCGAAACATACTACAATTTTTTGGCTCTGAAAAACAGAAATGAACCGTAACCCTCCCTTCAAACCAAAATAAAGATAAAATGAATAAATAAACAAACAAACGAGTCCATTGAAAGCACTGGATTGACCCAGGGTCAAATCTTTTTTTAAAAAGGACAATGTTATAGGGATTGGTGTCTTGATAAGTTAGCAAGCCTGCACAGTTATAACATGGAAACTTGTATCAAATCAAATTAAGAAAGATTAGTGCAGTCAGAGGGATGGGGGTGGAGGTGGGGCGGCAAACGAGACCAAGCACAGTCAGATATCTATCTATCTATCTGTCTATCTATCTATTTATCTATCTATCTATCTATCTATCTATCTATCTATCTATCTATCTATCTATCTATCTACTATTATACAAGGGTAGCAAGATATCATTAGGGAATCCGAAAAAACGGTGTGCTTAAGACAACATTACACAATCATGAACTAGACGCCTAAGAGTACTATTATGGAGAAGCCATTTCTAGTGTGATACTTTCAGTGTTGAAAAGGGACGTCAGTCACCTCATTTGATTACATAATGTTATAACTATACGGCTGCGACGTTGTGCAAGTGTCTGTGATACACTTTACATCATCCTCACTGTACTCAGACTACTGTACAGAAATTGCTATCTTAGAGTCGCAAAGTTCTATCTGACATTTTTGGCCGTTTTGAGTTACTAAGACCTTTCTTTCAGAACCAAGATGTTCTATCTGCTCTATCAAAATTGTCAGATTATGGAGTCGTTATCGAGATAATCGAAGAATTGCATTCGAAAAAGCTTGACATAATGGGAAATTCAAAATCTTTGACGTCACATTTCTCAAAACTAGGTAGACCCACTGAGCTGGTAACTTTGTAATTCTGAGGTAACGAAATGACAACAGCATCAACAGAAGAGCTGAACTGAAGCCAGGCCCCTAATAAATGTGTCGCGTTTTCTTTGGTTTAGTTCCCGATAGGAAAATAGTAGTAGTTTCTAGATCCATTAAACTGATAAACTGATAAAGGAAACAGTTCACAATTTGGATTTATAGTCTTAGTTTCTAACGATTAATTTATATGCATGACTTGCGAATCCGACGGTCAGTGGAATCCATTTATGTTTGCGTTTAACCAGCTACTTTTCTATATCATTATTCAGATTAACAGGCCACAGTTCCTCCTCTACTGAGATCATGTATAACATTAAACTGTTAATCATGAAAATGTGCAGGTATATTATGTAAACGGGAGTTCACCCGGGTCTGTGTGGGTATGTGGGTGTGTCTGAGTTTAAGCATAGACACACAGTTGATTTAAACAGACAATCAAAAGAGCACATTATTTTGTAAGTATAAATTATATAGAACAGTGGATTGACTAGTAGAGAATTGTTATATCTTTTGTGACAAAGAAAGAAATACACATAAGTAAATCATTAATAAATAAAGAGCAGGTCTTCTTCACAAACATGCTTAAAGATAAGAGATTGATAGCGAGAGAGAGAGAGAGAGAGAGAGAGAGAGAGAGAGAGAGAGAGAGAGAAAGAGAGAGAGAGAGAGAGAGAGAGAGAGAGAGAGTGTGTGTGTGTGTGTGTACTCGGTGAAACATCAAACCAATGTGCCAGGATCTGGACAATAAAGATATATCTTATTTATCTTATCTTATCTTAGTTTCCACGAACGATTCACGTACAATGGATAACCCTCCGGGTTGGAGCCCAAATTGTACACTCTCGACTGGTCGGGTTGCTGAGGACAAATCGGGTCGAACGATCTTTTTTTCCTCTGGCCTCCGATATCTCCCACTTGGCCAGTGGACGAAGGCATGGAAATGCTCTGTGTCTGAAATGAGAGCAGGGCAAACAGGTTATAATACACTTCGTTATTATTATACAGATTTCTGAACAGTATCGACCTGGTCACCAGCATGATCAATACACACACACACACACACACACACACACATACACACACACACACACACACACACATACACACACACATACACACACACACACACACATATATATAAACATGCACTTACATGCTCGCGTGCACACACACACACACACACACACAAACACAGACGCACACACACAAACACACACAAACACAGACGCACACACACAAACACACACAACCACACACACACACATACACCCACTTACACACACACACACACACACACACATACACACACACACACACACAAGCGACCAACAGTACAATATTTGATATTTTGACACCTTTTATTATTGGGTTGATCCCATACCCCATACTAGAAGCAACATAATATTGACTCACACTGCGTATTGCGTAGTGTTATCACCTGTTTGAAACCCTAAGAAATCTCAAATGAAAGAGCTGCTGAGGTGGCCTACCGTATTTAACTGCATCTCCCTTCGGCGACAGAAGATGAAAAAGTGAAAGTAAAATAAGTAGCACCCCCTTGGTACAGAATAAATAGAATGGCAGAAAACAAGAGACCAGCGTCTGCGATGAAGCGGTAAAGTTCCTCACCTTGCACACAGAAGGCTATGAGTTTGACTGGTCCTTGATGACGAGGAGAAGAACAAATCGATCACCAGTTCTTAGAATAAGTCAAAAGCTTCTAATTCACACGACGACATGGTGACGCAAATGTGACCTCAATCATGAAAAGATAAGTTAAAAGCGGCGTGACATCGCGGTGATCGAAATGTGGCCCCGGTTAGAGTGGAGACCCCCCAATGTATGTTATTAGTCTGATATAAGTTACATGGAAAGCTCACGTTTTCTTTTACCCAGTAAGATAATCAATGGAGCACTTAGTCTTCCTGCTTGGGATATTACCCCATGCCCCGCCCACCCACCCTCCCTCCCCTGGGTTGCTCTCACAGACAGAGCAAAAGTAGCCTACTTCTATATTTAATAAAGGTTTTTTTATTCAACCATTTACACAATTTTGAACATTTAAAAAAAAGGGCTTCCGACGATACTCGATACATTAATTTTCAACCTATTAGGGCACCGAACTCGGTTCTTTTGAGTGCGACACTACAGGCAACGGTGACCAATTTCTCTGCTGACTAAGGTTATATTGACCGGTACTAAGATAATTGATGGCCAGCCACATTTAGAATTTAAAAAGAAATATTCATCCCGCATCCTTTGAGTGTGTACCCATTCGGCCCAGTTCCATGACAAGAAAGGTGGTAGACTTCGAAATGAATTATGTTGTTCTTTTATATTGTATTGTCTATGGTAGGGATGGGAGGAAGAAGTTGCAGTTGGAGACCCTGTAGTCTGTGACATTTAAAGAGCAGATGTTGGACTGTTTTACAGACACCGTCACAAGTTTTTCATTGTGGTGAAGTCAGGCATTCGTCAAAATAATGAAAAAAGAAAAACAGATAATTTCTGCTCATTAGCAATATTTGAAACTTGACTTTTTAAACTGCCTCAACACCTTTTACGTCCATTTCAAAATATTTTTTGTGTGAAATTTTACTGAAAAACTTTTGATTAAAGGTATAAACAAAAGTAAATTTTCCGATTTCAAAGGCACCCAAACTTTGGAAGTCCCCGAACTTTATCGGCCATTTATTAATTATAAATTCCATTGGTAGTTATTTTGGCTTCATTTTGTTTAGGCTGTAGTGTAGAGGTACGTGCTGAGTTCGGGGGTGAACAATCGTTACAGGCGTATTATCGTTGCTTGTTTCCTTTTGCTTTGTTCCGGTCTTTTTGTGCGCGTGTCATTTCAGTTCACCCAGTTCACGTGTGTGGCATCTTGGTGAAATCAGTCGCTCGTCAAAATAACGAAAATAAAAAAGGGCTATATTATTTTCATTTTGTTTTGGCATGGCAGTTTTTATCTTTTGTTTTTTGGCTCAGCACCATATCTTTAGTCCATTTAAACGTATGATGTCTGGGATTTACTGTGAAAAGTTGGTTAAAGGCAAACATATCTATGGATTTACATTTTCCAAGGATATTCAGGCTTTGGAAGTCCTCGACTTCGGTCACCATTTAATCACATTGGCGGAGGCAGAATACTATCGTCAGGGGCGGATTGTTTGTTTCCTTCTGTTCTGTTGAGGTTTTTTATGGTGTCGGTTCGATTCCCCTTGCTCATATTGTGCTTTTGTCAACTGAGCTGTCAGTCGAGTCGGACCTCTTGCCCTTCAGTTCATCCATTCCTCTTTGTGGTTTCCCTTAATGGTGATCATTTTTGTTGTTGTTTTTAGTGATGATTTGTTGTACTTGGATTAGATTTTTTCTTTTGTGTAGTCGCCTAGAATTACAAAATCCTATCTGGCCAATACCTAGTTTTAATATCAAATATTTTGAGTTTCACTACATGTCAAGCTTTTTCGAGAGTATTTCTTTGAATGTTTTGACAATGACTCTGAATAATCTTACGATTTTGATAGAGCAGATAGCACATTAATTATAGGTTTAAGTAACTCAAAACAGCCACAATGTGAGATAAAACTTTGTAATTCTAAGGTAGTGTAGTGTACTCGTTTTGTCATCGTCTGGTATGTTTTTGTGTCCAGGGATCCACACTTCTATAAGTGTGATGCCATCTGCTGATGTTGTTGTCTGACGTTATGTTGCTCACAAGCAGCTGTTTCTAATAGACCTTTTCTGATGTCCAATCTAGAATCTAATAGTTTAGTCCACTGTCCTTATAAAATGCAAAGAGAGAAAGAGGGAGAGAGAAAGAAGAGGAGGCCGAGGGAGAGAGAGAGAAAGAGAGAGAGAGAGAAGGTAGGGAGAGAGGAAGAGAGAGAGAGAGAGAGACTGGGAGAGAGAAAGAGAGAGAAAAAAGAGAGGGACCAAAATAGAGAGAGAGAAAGAGAGAGCGAGAGAGAAACACTCCAACACACACACACACACACACACACACACACACACACACACACACACACACACACATACACACACATACACACACACACACACACACACACAGAAAGACAGACAGAGACAGAGACAGACACAGACAGAGAGAAGGCTCCCCATCCCCCAACTAAAAAAATAGCACTTGGCAGGACATTTCATGTGATAATGAAAACCTGACTACGTCAGAGTAAGAATTTATATCACACCCCTCCCCTCAAAGGACAGCTCTCCAGCATTACACCTTTTTGGAGACACGTACACTAATGACAAAACTGGGGAGTCTCTTTGATACAAATTTATGAACATTCCGCGGGGCATCGCCCCTTGAATACCTTTCAAACCTAATATCTAGTTCAACGTATTTCAAGAAATATCTGAGCTAGCTGTACGTTGTTTTTTACATTTTTGTTTTGTTTTTGTTGTTGTTTTTAAAATCGAGTATCTTTAGTTTGTCAGATGAAAATGCGTATCCCTTTCTGCGTGTGTTAGTCCTGATACCAGTGTCAAAGTAACTGGCTTAAATTAAATTATCTAAGATAAGATAGATACGACTTTATTATCCATTTATGAATTTTGTTCGGTCCTTATGGTTGTAAAACATCTCATCATCATTATCATCATAAAGATCCAAATCTGAAACAGATATCCGCCATTATGGTTGTCCATTCATGTCTCCCCGAAGATGTCAATAAAAAAGAAGCCTATATTATGATAAATAATAAACGGATTTGTATCGCCTTTTTCGCTTTACTTTCTATATTATATCACGCCCAGCAGACCATAGAACACTCCGAAACATTCTCGGCATCCTGGGAAGCACACGGTGTAAGCAGCCGATTAAGCGCTCAAACACTATCAACATTAACATGATGTTTCGCTGTTAATACCCAGGGGTTTCACAGTCACCTACCAGCATAATAATAATGTATAAAAACGACACTTATTACCATTATTTCTGCTGATTAAAAAAAGTACAGTGCGGAACATTTGTTTTTACGACGATTTTTTTACCATAAGATTTTGAACCTTTTAACCTAATCATTAAACGAAATCAAGCCGTGCTGTGAACTGCCTGTTGTAAATACAACAGACTTGTCTCTACCTTAGAAGTACACAGTTCTGTCTGCCGTTTTGAGTTACTGAGACCACGAGATCAAAAACCAAATGATCTACCTGCTCTATCAAAATCGTAAGGTTATTCGGAGACGTTATCAAGATATTCAAAGCAGTGCATTCGAAAAAGCTTGACATGATATAAAACTCAAAATCTTTAACATCAATCTTTTCAAAACTAGATACTGATCAGGTAGAACTTGTAATTCTGAGGTAAAGTTGTGTTTTCTGCGCTCATAATATAACCTTATGTAGTGTTTCGAGAGCAGTAAAAACATCTCTCACTTAACTAAAACAGTGCAGAAATCTTACCCGACCAACTCGGGCTTGAAAAGCCAGGGAGACGAGCTGCTCTATTTTGTCTTTGTCTGGGTTTTGGAGAGCTTGCTGAAGCAGACTCTGTGCATCTTGTGGCGTGACGTCAGTGCAGATGGCGAAGCTGAGTATCTGGGACGACACGAAGATGACCAGCAGCAATTTCTGGTGGGATGAAAACGAAATAAAAAGCAACACAAAAACAATTTAGGTTTGTTTTCCCCAGTATGTTTGTGTTCTAGAGCCTATAAAAAGGCC
>NW_004797446.1:959958-967458 GCF_000002075.1 Aplysia californica
TGACCCGTGTCAAAGGTTGAGAGGTGGCTGACGATTCGGGAGGTGGCTGCAGGTTGACGAAAGGGAAATGCGCGACGCCGAGGCCAAACAAAAACGCAACGTGCGCAAGTCTAGACCTGCCTCCACCACAAGTCCAACAGCAGACTACCGCTGTCCACAGTGTGGGCGAACCTTTCGAGCCCGGATAGGACTAATCAGCCATCTCCGGACCCACAGTCACCGTCAAAAGACCAATTTGTGAAGTCATGGTCATCTTCATATGCGAAGGATGAACAACAGAACATTGACTGACGCGACACTTTTATCTGTAGTGCATAAATGCTTCAGTATGAGAGGAAATTAGAGCTGTTCAAGGATAAAGCCTACCTTATTCAGATTTTCTGGGAGGGGGGAGGGGGGGGGGGGGGTTGTATAAGATTGTCAGTAATTCCTGATAATAACGATTTTTTTACTTGACAATGCAGCACGTTTACCCATCACG
The DNA here is from genome assembly GCF_000002075.1 of Aplysia californica. Taxonomy (NCBI): domain Eukaryota; kingdom Metazoa; phylum Mollusca; class Gastropoda; order Aplysiida; family Aplysiidae; genus Aplysia; species Aplysia californica. Next base: position 960,440 of record NW_004797446.1, read on the forward strand.
GCATCACACTCCACAGGAGAAAAAAAACGTTTTTTCAGCTTCACTGTCAAAATCCATGACAAAAAAATACTGCTTTTGTTATTACTCCTCTTATGTCTGTAGTAGTAGTTGTTGTTGTTGCTGCTGTGGTTGTTATTGTTGTTTTTATTTTTTATGTTGTTATTGTTTGTTTTGTTGTTGTTGTTGTTATTGTTGTTTTTATACTTTTTTGTTGTTGTTGACGTTGCTGTGGCTAGCGTTATTTGTATTGTTATATGTACGCCTTCCTGCTATCGTTTTTCTTGTTGCTGTCGAGTATTCACATTTTAGTGTAGTTCTTTTGATCTGAGGCCACATAGAAAACCAGGATATTATCATTTCTGTGGGCCACATAACTGTTCTCTAAAGTTAAAATCTAGGAGTACATCCATGTTGCACATACAAGGATTATACCAAGTAACGCCAAAAACGACAACAACTAAAGAGTGCGGAAATGGGAACCATTAACTTCACCTTTCAAACACACTTTCAGAGATGTCATCAAACCTGGTAGGCCCACCCGTAAAACAAACTATCGATTCCCGATATAATGATCAAACTGCCTCTTAGCAATAATTTAGTACTCTATTAGCAGTATAGCTCCTGAGGCCCTTCGCGCACTTCCCATTATCGGCACACCAAATGAGTGACCGTATGAGGGAAAAATAATGGGCCCCCATGGGTTAATTCACTATGTTACTTTAGTGCTGGTAGCACTGATAGCAGCTATCTTATAACAGGTTGCACACGACTAATAATTACTGTTATAAAACTTGCCCCTCATCAAAGTGTTTTATAATGTACACCGAGACTTACATACAACTGGAACTCACGATGTCATTTCTATATTGCGAATTGTCTCAGAGTCACAGTGACACAACTGCAGTAATTATAGGGTTGGGTAACAGGAGGCATGAACGCTTTTGCTTGTCATGGGAGTAACTTCATACCAGCCCTGGCATTAGTAGAAAAGGGACGACAAGATAGGTAAAACACTCCACTGCATTGAGCTTGCTCTCCTTCATTTTAATGACTGGAGGTGCGTTTTACAAATAATATAGTTATAGTATTATTACGTGGCGTCGGTGGCCTAGTGGTTAGGCTCTCGGACTCGCAACTGTAAGGTCGTGGGTTCGAATCCCGTCAAGGGCCCGACGTTGTGTCCTTGGGAAAGGCATTTTACACGAATTTTCCTCACTTCACCCAGGTGGGAATGGGTACCCAGCTATAGACAGCGAAAGATCTTGTCAGTTTGTTAGTGCTTGAGTGCTTTATCAGCTGCTTGCACTGTATGCTTCCCGGGAACCTGAGAATGTTTCGGAGTGTTCTATGGTCTGCTGGGGTAATAATATAGTGTAAAGCGCATAGAGCCTGCTGTTGAGCGGGGATATGCGCTATACAAATGCCATCTATTATTATTATTATTATGTATATTACAGACTGCCGTCTTTATTAGTTGTAGACAGGTAAAGGCTAGTGTCAAATTATGGCCAGTCTTGACTCTGTCTTGCCATACTGAGGGGGAAACGAGTAGCAACCAATTGTCACATGTCCATCTTCATCTGAACTTACAATAAATTCTAATGGAAAATTTCTGCCAGATCAGAAGCTGAACTATAACATGTATCAAAGACCCTGTACGCGTACAGTTTGTTTTACCCCGATACTCGTCAGTCCTCGGGCCGTCTCAGACTTGGCATGTAGACTTGAGCGCGAATCTTCATAATAGTACAAGCCTCATGAACGCACGCCATTCTGTTGGTCGTCGGGCTGATATTTGGTAAAGCGAGATTTTGCCGACAGGCCAGAGTGGCGCAGTCTTTTGAAGTTTCTGCGGGCGGCCTTAAATTCACATCCATTCTTTTTCTTTTAAAGTCAGAACATGATAACATTTTCATAATCAGTGCAATTAGGAACCAATTGGCGACATACACTAGAAATAAGCCAACTCTAGAGAGACGTGCGGGGGTCTTTTTCAAACAATAATATTATACATAACATTATGGACATAACAAAAGGAAAACTCAATTAATCAGCAGCAAAAGGATTTGTTGCCAGTGCTTTATATCCGCAATAGTTGATGAATACACAGTCCTGTGTTTCAAACTTGGCAGCTCTGTCCCGTCTACATTTTAGTTGCGGTTGTTCCCACATGCTTGTTTTGACAGTTCTGCCTCGCTGTTACGAGGGTTGGGAGGATCAGACGCATTAGCAGAACTAGTTCCAGCTACGACCGTCACTGCCCTGGCTAGCTTGTCGCTGACACATTAGCTGCTTTATTTCTGCGTTTTATTTATAAGTTTCAGGGAGTCAAACGATATTTTTACACTAATTTATGTAGCTTCCTATACGAATCATTTAGCCTGATTTAGTTTTTTAGTGCGGTAAGAGTTTAACGATATTTGTAACACAAATTGGACATAGAAATGCCGATGAAATTTGGTTTACAAGAGGGTAACAAACAAAGAAAAGTAGGAAGAGGGATAAGGACGATAGAAGTTCCGTCGGAACGAAAGAAAAAACCAAAGCACACCAAAGCGCCCACCAACACCCATCTTGACAATTGAGATAGGTAAGAACAAGGATGGAGGAGCCGGTGGTTGGAATGTTTTAGATAAGTCATAGCAGAAGTTCGAACGTTAGTCAAGAGTAATAACTGGCCATGAAAAAGAAAATCCTAAAAATTCAGAACCCGGTAGAAAAGTGCACGCGGAGACACAGATTTTACGGATCATAATATCGTGTATTGCATTTTATTTCAGGGCTATTTAAATATACAGAGCAATATGACACGCTGTGAAAAGAGACTAAAATATGAATTATATATTATAAGTCGGAGTGGAGTATATTACAAAATCCTAATAAATTCAGATTTCCATATTTTTCAGAAAAATCGGCATTTCAGGTTAGCTGTCGTGGTATTAAGGACAGAAATTGTTGGTGATACTGATAGGCAGTTGAGAAAACAATGACAAATCTTGTGTTGTTAACGAGTAAAAAATGACCCCAGCCTCAAACGTAAAAACAAACCGAAGAAGAAAAGCAAGATTTAGTAATGGCTTGTTAAGTCTGTCTACCAGCACACTGGATGCTGGGATCATTTTTTAAAAACAGCTTTTGTCAAAAAAAAAAATGTTACTTATAAAACGATTACGAAAGCAATGCAGATAAACTGAAACATTTGAGAGGACACCAAGATATTATTACATTCTCAGATACTTATAATCTACCTTGAACAATACAGAGAAACTACCCCTCCCCCCGGGCCACCCCCCACAAAATAATAAAGAATTATCCACATATTATTAAAGTAACTATGACGAAAGAGCGAAGTTTGATAATAGACGTGCGTCAAGAAAGATGATTTACATGGGCACATTATATTATTGTTATGGAAGTATTATAACACATCTCGTGCACTCAGAAAATCAAGCAATGAAATGTTCGAAAGGTGTGCTACACCAATAAAATAAATCTGTACGATATAGTATTGTATGACTAAATTTATGGGAATTTACAGCTCTGAAAATGTACAGTGACCGATTCGAACTGACAGTCACCCATCAGCATTTTGTATGTCTACATTCCTATTCCAAAAACTGTTTTTGTCTCAAACAATATTGTTCACAAAAAGATTACCAAAGCAATGCAAATGAACTGAGACATTTAAGATTGCACTGATATATTATTATCACATTACCGGAAGCCAATAATGAACCTCAAACAAAGTAGAGAGTACCCCCCCCCCCCCAAACCTCCCAATATGGTACCTGTGAGGAAAAAGCGAAGGTATGTTTTCATTTCTTCAGTGATCAATAGTTTTTTTTAATGGAAGTAATATTTTCGTGCTCCCAGAAAACAAAGCAATGAAAGATTCGAAAAGTGTTGCATCACACCTATGTTAAAAAAACCCAACCCACCTGTGGTCTGTGCGTGTCATAGTAATATAATTATATGGAAAAATAAGCGGAAATGTGCTGCTTCGAAAATGTAGAATGGTCGTTTTGAACTGACCCTCACCTCATTAGCACTTATTTTATTGTCTTGACCTAAGCATCTTGAGCTATATTTTGGACAGAAGGGAGATAGGATGGTAAAAGTGGGGGTGGGATGCGGTGGTTTTAACATGTTTCAAAATAAGAAGGAGCCTTCAGAACAATTAACAAGAAAACAATATGCCTAAGGCAAAATGAACCCCCCCCCCCCCCACCGAAAAAAAACCTAACAATAAAAAAAACTGCTCACTGCTCTCGGTCCAGGGATGTTATGCAAAAAGTTATTTAGTTTACAACCCCCCCCCCCCCTCCCGCCCTTGCTCACTAAAGATAACCTTTCACAGCACCTCTATGGAGCATGTCTAACCCTACTAGAAGTCAAATTTACCCCCTATTGAAAATATTCTATTATAAATTATGTAGCCGACAACTAGTATGGCGACAACGCATTTTTCGGCCACACGCGGGAGACCCAGAATTCGATTCCCGAGTAAATACATCGGTCTTCGAACAGGGGTGTTTTTCCCTCTCCCCCTCTCAGACCAGGTTGTCCCTGACAGGCTTGGTCGGAAGCCCGCCTCCTAATTGATCTAAATTGTGTATATGGAGGCGTAAACACCTACTTTTAAGAGGAAAGAATATGTGCCGCAACGTGGTGGATTCAGGCACTTGTCAAAGTTTTGGGATGTGGAGTAATTTGTATCATTTTAAAGCTTGTTTTAATTTGTCTTGATTTTGACGAACAAAACTACCAATTTTTCTTCAATTGAAGACAAGATATTTCCGATAGAAGGAGGTGAAGGTCATTGGTTTCAGAGGTAAAGTGAGCTAAAGAGTGACTGCAAAAGTTTTGTGACTTCCATTGCTCTAGAGTCCTTGTAAACTGAAAATTCACATTTTGTGTACCTTTAATAGACGGGGGTTTTTTTCAGTATAATCCACGCACATTTGGATTTTTTATGGGTATAAAAGGTATTGAGTCACATTTTTTTAAACCCTGAAATCTGATAAAAATTGCCAAAGCAGGGGGGGGGGGGGAAGTGCCGGTCTTTTCGATTTCTTTATTTTGAAGATTGCCTGATTTCACTGTGGTGCCTCATAAATTATTGTGCCCACGCCCCTCAATGCGGTTATGAAAGGCAACAGTGTGAGTTGATGTTACAGTACAAAATCGGTTAACAAAAAATACATGGTCAAAATAAATTGTTGTCTCCTGATGTCAGGATTAATAGAGTAATCCACTACACATCCTCGTGGGGATGTGTAGATTTATCGTTCTTGCCTTGTGCACACTAAGAATAGGTTGTTGTGATTGAGTGGCATACCTTGTATCATGCTGTATTATGTACGTGATGGTCTTGATGATTCCTACCTGCTAGAAGCACTTGGGAGAACAGGCGCTAGGCACATAGTTTATTCCAAATTTTTGCTACTATAAATTTGTCTTTGGCAATTGATTTTGACATCAGCATGACTTAGATTTATTTATAAATAGTTCGTTTTGTTTCATCCAGAAAAAAAACAGAGGGGGAAGCAAAACATAGTTGCCTGGTGTTACTGCATGCTGACAGAATCCACACCGGCTTGAGAATAATACATTATCTTGTTACAGAGTGAAGCAGGTCGTGTTTTTACGCCAAGATCCACACGGTTTCGAATCCTTTTGAGGCATGCTTCCTACCTCGCCTGTCAGGGCCAACCGGGCGGAGAGGGATACAACATCGAAGTATGAAGTCCGATTATTTTTAATACACGATAACAATTTTCTCCCCTCTCGGGAATCGAACACGGTTTTTCTGCGTGATACAGCAAAACGTCTAACCGCTATACCACAAACGCTGGTGTAAGAAGTTTTAAAAAACCCACCTAATGTGCTGAAGCCAATTTGCCAGATAATAATAACGATAATAATAATAATAATAATAATAATAATGATAATAATAATAATAATATTAATAATAATAGCAATAGTGATAACAATAATATCTATCTATCTATCTATCTATCTATCTATCTATCTATCTATCTATCTATCTATCTATCTATCTATCTATCTACCTATCTCTTTCTTACTCTCTCTCTCTCTCTCTCTCTCTCTCTCTCTCTCTTTCTCTCTCTCTCTCTTTCTGTCTCTCTCATTTCTCTTCTCCTCAGTTTCTTTCTTCCAATCTCTTCTCCAGTCTGCTTTTCTCTTTCTGTGGCGCTATTAATCTTATACCCTCCTTATTCCCTCACTCCACCCACGATCGGTAGCACCATCAAGCTAGATGCATAGGAAAGACTAAACAAAGAACAAAAGAAAAACCCCACAGGGCATTCGAACTCGATTGGATGTAACAAGAGAGGGAAAATAGTTTTAAGGAGGGGGGTGGGGGTGGGGGGCGGTTACACCTGAAGGCTATCTCGCTTATTAATTAATCAAATTTTCACACATATGACACGCATAGTTAGGAGTATTAAAATCTGCAATTAAATTTAAGGAAAAAGTTTCGTTGCCATGGAGACAATAGTCATATTATTGGATTTCGTTGACATGTCTTAAGCAATGAATAGCTCACTTATTTTTCATGAAAATAGGTCGTTATTTTGCACGTATTTTAGCAAACAATAGATCAACAAATTTGTATGTTCAATTTTGAATAAACGACTTGGAATATTTCTAATGAATTATTTTCTTCCTGAGGTAGTTTTCGAGTTTGTAAAAATTCCCAAAAAATCCAGACTCCAGACCAAACAACAAAAAAGATATTCCTTATTCTGTGAAAATCTTAAAAAACAATTTTTAAATAATTTATCATCTCTTTATCCTGTGAAGATTTCATGAAGGTTTATTTTAAAAAAGGTGGAGTTATTCAAACGGGTATATAGAAAATCCACTTTTTTAGAAAACGGGGGATACAGAAAAAATAAAAAATTAACTTCACTAGGAAATGGTGATGACTAACACCCCTGGTATGTGACAAAATAAGGCTTTAGGGGGGTTTTATGCGATGAAAGAGTAGTAAG
>NW_004797446.1:972458-982763 GCF_000002075.1 Aplysia californica
TAAAACGGCCAAACGTGTCAGAGAGAACTTTATAATTCTAAGGCAGCTATATGTCTATCTTGCTATTAAGTGATAAAGGACTCGCACAACAGTCATCATTTGACAACGATTGAAGACGTTTTGTTTTAGGGCACTTTATTATTTTTTTAACTTAATTTCGTTATTCCCGCACATCTTTTAATTCTGTTTTTTTTAACCTGAAACTCCAAAAAGACAGGGAACAACTTGCATACTCTTAAGGGTGCAACCTCGAACTCGTATTTCGGATCTGTCTGCAATGGTCGAATGTTCCTTTGGTCTGCTGTGTATAGTATAGAACATAATAAGGGATCCACTTCGTCTTTAAAGAGTAAAAAAATACCCTTCGTAATACGAGGGGCATACCAAAAGTGTTTTACTTGACTATGAAGGAATAAAGGTAGAAAGCTGAAATTAGGGGTGAAAGCCAACAATTATCTTTCTAGAATGCTGGAAAATTTTGGAAAATTTCAAAGGACTGGTTTTACCATCAGCGCACTGTAAGTGAATGGGGGTATGTTGTTCACCAGTTTCAACATAAAAGTGGAGAAAATTGAGCGCAGGGCAGTAATGAAGTATTTGTTCTCGCAAGGCAAGCAACTACAGGATATTTTTACGGAGATGCATGCCGTGTATGGAACTGATTGCCCATTCTATGCTGTGATAAAATTTTGGTGTAAAAAACGTGATGATTAAGTCAAAGAAGCAGTAGAGGGCTGGTGTTCTAACTTTGAGAGGGTAATCTATTCTTAAGGTATTTTCAAGGTCATACACAGATAGCAAACATGTATAACTCTGGGAGGTGGCTTCATAAAAAATAACTAAGCTTAGTATCAAATTTCAGCTTTCTACCTTTATTCCTTCGTGGTCAGGTAAAAAAAACTTTTGGTATGCCCCTCGTACATATTCCAAAAATTACTTTACTTTTGAAAACGCTCCTTATTGGTAAGGTCTTGAAATTTCATGTTTCCCTCTTTTCTCCACAAGTCTCCTCAAATAATGCGCAAAAGTAACTCCAGCAAAGTTATTAAGTATATTATTGTTGTAGAACAGGGTGTAAACAGCCAACAGTATGTACCAACATCCTGAAGAATAAAATATAGCTTTTCTTAACCTGAACTCGCGATGCTGTAATTATTACTTGATTTCCCTTTGGGGATAAGGAAAAAAAAAATTATGTTTATCATCAATCAACGTTTTGACAGAATTTAGAAAATTATTAAAAAACGAATGAAGTTGAGTGTTCAACTCACAGATACGTTATTTTGTGTCCTGTGTGAAGCTTGCTTAAGTGATGCCCTGTTTCTAACCCGAGGAGAAGGGTCAACGCACATGTCTATCTATTATTCGCCAACATAAGGCACCGTACTCAAAACTTAAGCTTATTTGTCTGCACTACTAACATTGACATGGAAATTGCTTAAAGCAATTTTTTTTTTAGCTGTTCTACCTTCAGTTTTTTTCGGTAAAAAGTGGATTCTGGTGGGCTGGATAGGTCAGGTTTTAGGATTGTCATACGTTCTTGGTGAAGTTTTAAAGTCTGTTAAGAGACAACAACATAATATAAACGAAAAAGATTACTCTTAGATTTTGAATTCGGCCCCCTTTCTCAGGAACAGCCACAGCTTGATTTCAAATGAGATGCCCAATGAAGGAGATAACTCATAAGTCTCCTTTGGGTCTACCGATTTTCCACTTTGGTGCGCAAACAAGGTCCATAAATATTCAGTTTGATACACCTTCGTGAGCACCAATAAAAGAAGACGAGGATACCGACTGGGCGGGGGTCCTACCTGTTGGACAGAGGTCATCTCCCTGTGTGGACTGTCTAGCCAAGAGCTCAGACAAATTACACAGACCGGATTTGAAATTCTGACCTCTCAGAGGCAAAACGATACATTGGCGAACGTTGCTGTTGTTGCGATGTTTCGTTTGAAGTAACGTAGAATAAGAACAGGGGTGTGCATAAAGGTGCAAAATAGACAATCTAGAGGAGAAGAGCGTACGCTTCTTGAGTCACAGATAGCCATTTAGTGGTGTAAAGAGGCTTTATGTTTGATTTCGAAGGATTCCCATCTTATCCAACACAGGTCTAAATGTAGAGAGCTTCTTGTATCCTCCCGTTTTAGGGACCATTTTCTCCTAATAAGGATTGCTGAATTGCCTCTTTGTTCACTATAAAAAGTCAAACAGGATTCAGATTTAGTTTGCTTTTGCCCATAGTAATACGGTTGTGGGTTTTAGAAAAGCTCGACAGGCGTCCTAAACTTGCTAAGTCAAATATCTGTCAGAATCCTAAGAGGTTCCCCAGAAAATGGCGGATGAAAAGTATTTGGGGGACAATGTGCACAACATATTATATTCTGAAAGACAGAACATTTTATGCACTGCTGCAAGTTAACAAACAGCTTTTGTTTCCTTTCCAATGGTCACTAGTATGTTTTTGTTTGTTTGTTTTTAAGCTTGCTTGCTTGTTCTGGTTTTCATTTGTTGTTGGTGGTGAGTTTTTTTAATACAAAAAGTAGCTTATTATATCAAAGAACAGGGTAAAATGCTTTAGAAAGAGGACAATACCCTTGGCTTTCTAGTCCAGTTTTACGTCATGTCTTGGTATAATTGAATACATTTGACTATTTTCTCCACACTCACGGATCGAATTCGCATCTCCCGCTTGCGATAGCCAAGCGCCTAACTGCTACACCACAGAGGCAGACGTTATTGTATGCAACTGTTACATTATAAAGTAAGTACGTGTTAGCGACAAATAAAAACAATGTTTTAGAAAATATTTTAACAGAAGCCACACTTAGATTCCCCCCCCCCCACCTACTTTGACAATTTTTCGTTTCAAAAAATGTTTTCCCAGCAAGCCGCTAATTTTTCTGACGTCAGAGTTTGTCCTAGATTCTTACCTCTTGTATCGGGAAAAACGTAAATCATTTGATTTGGAAAGATTTAACCGTATTTTTCTCGACAGCTGTTTCCTCATCATAGAGTTCCCTACCCCTGTATTTAGAGACGATCCTACTTTGAGCGCATTTGTAATAAGATAAGATAAGATAAGATAAGATAATGCTTTATTGTCCCTGAGGGAAAATTGTCTTGGTTGTACAAGACCGTAAAAGCACATGCAGGTATGCATACAATTAAATTACATTACTTACACATTAACATTCAATATGAAAAGAAAAGGAAAATTAAAGCTGACAAAATGTACATATCACATCAGATGCATCATCCAACCACACGAAGGAATTAATTACAGAGACTTTTAAAGTTATTTTGATACATATTCAATATAGCAATGCTCATCATCATCATCATCCAGTGCCTTGCCGACTGGCGTTGGCGATCATGGACCTCCTCTGTACTCTGTCTTGCGTTGCAGCAATGGTGTCAGTTGTTCATGCTTCTCCTAGCCATGTTGTCATCTTGTCCAGTATCTTTTCCCTCTGTCTGCCTCTGCCTCCCTTTCCTTCAAATTTGCCTGTTGTTTCAATATTCTCCAATGCTTCTTTCCGTATTGCGAGTCCGAAGAAATTTGCCTGTCGCTTTCTTATATTCGTCGTAAGCTGTCTTCTGCAATTTGCTTCAACCATGACTTCTTCATTTATTTTTCTAGCTGTCCATGGGATAAGTAGCATGCGTCTTATGAACCACTACTCTGTCGCCATAATTGTTCTTTCCAGTTGTTTATTGATTGTACATGCTTCGCACCCGTATAATAGGATTGGCTCGATGTAACTTTTCAGTACTCTTTTTCTCGTTTCCAGTGACTGATTGATGTTTGTGAGTATCTGTTTCATTTTGTGGAAGGTTGCTTTTGCTTGGCAAATACGGCTTTTAATTTCGGTGTGATATCTCCCATCTGATGATATAATAGTCCCCAAATATTTAAAATGTTGTACTTGCTTGAAGGTGGTATCATTGATTTTGATATTGCTTGTTGGGGTTGGTGTTTTTCCGCTTATCACCATTGTTTCGGTTTCTTGGTGTTTATGCCTATATTGTCACTCTCTTGTACAATAACATTTAATAGATTCTGTAGATGTTCTTCATCTTCTGCTATTAGGACTGTGTCGTCTGCATATTTTAGATTTTTTTTATATAATGCCCCCCTATCGAGATACCTGGCATTTCTTCTATGTGTCTCATGATATTTTCACTATACAGGGAGAACAAGTTTGGAGAAAGTGCACATCCCTGTCTGACTTCTCTTTTAATCTGTATGTATTCGCTGATGTCGTTTTTTATTCTCATTGCAGCAGTTTGATTCCAGTACGTCATGTTCTTGATAATCCTTAAGTCCTTCCCGTCAATATTGAGGACTTCCAGCATGTCGATGATCTTGTCGTGCCTAACATTGTCGAATGCCTTGACGTAGTCTATAAAACATAAATGAAGATCTTTCTGAACTTCTAGGGCACGTTCTCTTGTTGTTCTGATGACATATATGGCATCTAGGCACTTCAGTGAACGCGCTCACTATAGCGTGATTTGGCTTCGGAAAGTCCCATTGAGTTTTGTTTCCGGACATGACGTTTCGTTGAAACAGTGGGTTCAAACTGCACTTTTTTTTAGTTTAGGGGACCGTCATTCAAGTCTGATACATGTCTTCAAAATCCTTTGGATGACCTTCAAAACAGTTGGGTTTTTTTCAGGTCGATGTGCGACTAATGAGTCTCGAGATATTTCAAGTTGAAAAACAGACAATTTTTAACCATTGATTTTAGACAAATTTTGTCGTCATATTTTTTTCAAACTACCCTTGTAGGTAAACCATTTTTTGTTCTTTCAGAAAAAGTTTAAATGGTTATCGTAAAGGTCTTACCTTGGCCTGTGTAATCTTACCCTTTTATCAACCAAATCCCCGAAAACCTAGCTGAACCCTTCCACCGTGACATCGCGCAGAGTTTTTGGCTCCCTCTCCTCATTATGTACAAGACTGGGAAATGCATAGCTGAGAGATTTTTAAACTTCAGTTTAAAAAGTTAAATCAATTTTTATAATGTTTTGAAATAACTGACCTTATATTGTGACTTAGTTCATTCGGAGGTATAAAGAAAACGAGACTTTTTAGACCAAAGTGTTTCCTTTTCACTGAGCTCCCCCCGCCCCCCTCCCTCCTTTTTTTTACACTGCCCAAAGGCCTAGATCTAGTATAAAGAGTCCGGACTCGTGTTGTTAACACAGTCAAAATTAAATTGACTATCAAAGTATCTGATGCAATTACTTGCTCATTGATAAAGTTTCTTAGGTATATTATTGTTAGTACTGATCCAGATTTTTTTTTCTGTCGCTTGAACAAGAACGAAAAATGCTATGTACTGGGATATGGGATCCGCTGCATGCCCCCCTCCTCTCTTTCTCTCTTTCTCTCTCTCTCTCTCTCTCTCTCTCTCTCTCTCTCTCTCTCTCTCTCTCTCCCTCTCTCTCTCTATCTCTCTCTCTTTCTGGGTGTGTGTGTATATGTATGTATTGTGTGTGTATGCGTGTGTGTGTGTGTGTATGTGTGTGTGTGTGTGTGTGTGTGTGTGTGTGTGTGTGTGTATTTGTGTGGGTGTGTGCGATTTCGTATGTTCCCACTCCCCTCCTATTTTCATAACCGTACCTTTTCTTTCTTCTCTATCCCACATTACCTGCTCTTCACCTTCATATACATTTTCTCTATTATATATCCTTCTTGTCGTCTTATTTCTCTTATAATCCCCACCGCCGCCATCTTTCCACGACTCACGGTATTAGCAGTGCAAACCTATTACTCTTTTCCAGTGACGAAACAACCCTGAAGGAAAATGCCAGTTGTAACAAAGTGAGCACATTTGCTCCTCAGTTCTTACTTTACTTTACCTTTTCCTTCCTCTGGTACCCTTAGGATGTCGAGGGGAGATGCAGGTTTCGGCGTTTGTGATAGAATGTTAATTAGTTATATTGTTCCAGGACCTTTTTAACCCCATCCAGTCAGGTCTTTCTTGGTCTTCCTCTTGATTTAAAGCCGGATTCATGGGTGTTGTAAGCTTTAGCCGCTAGTTGTTTCTGGGGCATTCAGGTTAGATGTCCGAACCATTTGACTCTTTAACGCTCTAATAAATTTACGACTGGTAGACGTATGGTCTCGTTCCTTATGCAGTCTCCTCCGTTGACGTTGGGGGTTTTGCGGAGACACCTAATTTCGCGTGCATCGATTTTTCTTTCTCATGCCTTGTTTGGAGACCATGTTTGGCACTGGTATGGTAATATTGGTATGAAGATTCTATTGATGAGCTAGGATTTCACTTAAGTTGGGCTGTTCTTGTGACTGAGCAGGGGTGCCAGCTGGTAGGTCACAGCATTTGCCTTCATAGTTCTTGTTTCTTTTTCTTTGTCCATACGCCCATCTAGTGTGAAGATGCTTCCCAAATATTTAAATTCCTCTACTTGTTGGAGTTGTCTTCTGTCAATAAAGATGTTGAGTCTCCCTGTTTTTTTATTCCAGCCTTCAGAACTTCGGTTTTTGAAATGGAAATTTTCATGTTTAGATGTTTACATTCCTCATTAATGAATTTTGTGGTGTGTTTTTGTGATTCCTCTTCATCTGTGTTTAATGTACTCTGGTCATCAGCGAAAAGAAGCTCGTTCAGTTCATTGATGTTGTCATTTGCCACTTTCGTGATCTTATCCATTTAATTGATGAAGAGAAGCGGAGAGTGAACACACCCTTTTCTCACCCCAGACCTGATGGGGAACCAGTCTGATAGTCCTTCTGTTGACCTTACGGCACACAGGCTGTTTTTATAAAGTGCCATGATGTTCTCCAGCAATTGTCCTTTTACACTATATTCCTCTAAGACTACCCCCCGGGGCGGTGCCACTGACTGAAGTATCTTTAGGCCATTCTCAAAGAGGGGACATTTCTCGTTCTAATGCACAGTAGAATTGTAAAAGGACTGATCGAACAATGTCATGCTCATAAGTGCGCCTGAACTACAACAGGGAACTGCGGCTTTTTCTTTCCTAATCCTTACTATTGTCATTTTCCTCTACTTCTTTTGTATGTTTGTCACACTCTTGTTACCCGCTGTATCCGGTGTCCCTTGACAGTCGAAGCAGACTTTGTGTTGTTGAAGCAAGAGAGGTGAGCAGAGAAGTCCCTGTAAGGACTTCTCTGTTGACACCCACCCCTTGATGCTCATATGACCTTATGTAGTTGCCAGTGCCGTAAAATCTCTACTAAAACCTCTAAGACTTCCCAAAGTTGACATCTATGTACCCTGTCGAACGCCTTTTAGTGGTCCACGAAGACGATATTGAGGTCTAGTCATGTCCAATGGCAGTCTCACACAACTGCCCGAATGCAAAAAAGCGCCAGTACAGCCCTTGCCTTTTCTGAAGCCAAACTGGAATTCATTGAGTTGAGTCTCTACAATTGGTCTCATTCTCATTTCCAGTATCTTGGCAAATGTTATATCCACACGGCTGAGAAGGGATATTCCTCCGTAGGCTCTGTGTTGTTTTTGTCGCCCAGGTCAGGTTAAATATCCTTCATAACCAGAGTTCTCCGATGCAGCCGTATAGTTTGATCTCTTCTGCTGTGATGTTTTCAACGCCAATCGCTTTGTTTGTGGGGCTTTTCTTTATGACATGTTGGGTTTCACTCAGCAGTAGTGATGGTTCTGGAGAGGTTTCTTTCGGTGAGAAGGTGTTTGCTGTTGTTTCTGCTGTAGGATTCAGCAGCTCCTGGAAATAGCGTTTCCATCTTTCCTTAATCTTGGGCTTTCTAAAAATAGGTTTTTCCTTCTCATCATTGACTATTTCAATTGGGTTGAATGGTTTTTCCCGCATCCTCATGCTTTTTTAACTCTCTTGTAAAACTGAAACTCTCATGGTTCTTCTTTACGTTTTGTCACCAGCTGTTCTCTATATACTGTCCAGGATCTGTTCTTAGCTTCTTTAACTACTCTTGATGTTTAGCGGCGTTCCATTCTGTGTAGGATGTAATTTTCCTGTCTTTGATTTCTGTCACTTTTTGAATGCCTTTTTCTTCAGCTGGGTGGCTTCCTTCACTTGGTCATTCCCCCATATAGTTGTTTTCTTTTTCTGCCCTCTTGTTTTCCTGGTGCCGCACTTTTCTTTTACTGCTCTGTTCACACATGCTTTGAAGTGGCTCCATTTTTCTTCAATGTCTCCCGGTTGTTTCGGAAATTTGGGAAATACATCTTTCAAACGTTCAGGTATCTTATCTTTGGTATTGTCATTTATATTTCTGAGATTTACCACTTCCCGTCGTTTCTTTGCTTCTAACATTTTCCTTTGTAGTGTGTCAATAGTCATGATGACTGGTCTGTGGTCAGTGTCTGTGATGTAGATGGGAATCACTCTTGAGTCTCTGATTTTTCTCAGTTTCTACCTTTTGGCCCGGATAAAATCAATTTGTGATGCTATCTTTAGGTCATTCCATTTGATTTGTACCAAATTTTAACTTGACTCCTTTTGTGTTGGAAGAAGGTATTTGATATGATTAGGTCATGTTTTGCGCAAAACTTTAATAACATTTCTCCATTGCTGTTTTGATCTGTTTCTCTGTCACTGTGTAGCCTCAAGTATCTCTCCCACGCCGTCTTCCTTGTTTCCACTCTGTCGTCAAAGTCCCCCATGATTGTCACATTATCTTTGTCATCCACGGTGTTTAAAAGGTCACTCAGTTGATTATAGAACTGATGTCACTGTTCTTCGGGGTATGAGTCATTGCATGGTGCATATATCGGTATTTGATGACCCTCAGTACTGATCATATTCTATGGTGATTTCCCGCTTTATACCATACTCGTTGAATTTTATATATATTCTTCATGTTTGTGTTATGCTTTTTTAGTTTAGTTTTAGCTTGGGTTTAACGGCACTTGAAACACAAATAGGTCATATAAGCCTCGAAGATTAGAGGTATTACAAGAGGGTAACATTCACAGAAAAGAACGAGGACAGATAAGGACGATTGATTGTTAATAGGGAAAAAGGAGCAAACCACACCCCAGAGCACCCGCCAACCTCCTGCTTGAGTTTTGCATGTAAGATTGAAACTGCTTTCAATTTTAATCAGTTTCTCCCAATAGCAAGTTAAAGAACTCTTTAAAACAAAATGAGTGATGTTTTTCTTTTGAAAATCGGACCTTTATTATGGAAAGTGTGCCCGTTTCTTTTTTGGGACAATAGGCATTGGACTCCCGACGTCACGCTTATGACGTAATTAAACGGTAAATAGAATTTTGCTCTTAAGCTACTTAGTTTTTATTTTTATACATTGTTTCTACATAAAACAACAAACAAAATGATACCTCAATGGTTACAATACAACTCTTATTAAGGATTTTATCACGTTATGAAGCAAAATTTCGAGTTTTGGTGGCAAAAAATGCAGTGCAAAAATTTGACCACATCAGAGCGAAATTCGATTCACAAAAATGGTCGCTGCATTTCTGAACTAGCAAAGATGGCACAAAAATTTTAAAAAGCTATGAAAACAAAAAGCCAAGCTCATTTCAATAATCCAAATTTCAGTGCCCTCAGAGAAGTTTGAAAATTTCACTGAAGTGCCGACGCGGCTTTTCCTTTAATAAATCCACACTGTTCTTGGGCTATTTCAGGGAGAATTTTATTTCGTATTCTCATCATAATTATACTGAGTAGTATTTTTATTACGTGGCTCATGAGGCTGATGTTACGATGAGTTTCACATTAGTATGCATTAGGTTTCTTTAGTAGAGCTATGAAGATTGATTTTGACTGATGGAATATGTCCTGTGTCATACGTGTTGCTTTGTCAGTGTGGTGGTTCCAAAGTCCTCTAAAGCTTAAATCATCTCTGTGGTAATGTTGTCCGGTCCTGCAGCTTTCCCATTCTTCATCTTTCGTAATAACAATGCTCATTGATGTTTATTCTGACAATAGTCTTATATTAAATGGTATGAAACATCTTTTGTATTTTTTTTTCTTTGTTTGTAGAGGTACATATCTGGCGCTGCATGATCTTACCTTTTTTGTGGAAAGGGGGTGTGATGGGTTGTTTATAAAGCTGTTTTTTGTTGTTCTTAAAACATATTAATTTTAAAAATCCCATTTCACAAGCTAGCGTCCTTCTTTCAATAAGTTTGATCGGTAGCCACAGTGACTGTCATTTTGTTACAGTTGCTTAGGCATTCAACGTGACCTTGCTTTAACTGTGTGGTTTCTCTCTCTCTCTCTCTCTCTCTCTCTCTCTCTCTCTCTCTCTCTCTCTCTCTCTCTCTCTCTCTCTCTCCCTCCCTTTCCCTT
>NW_004797446.1:983008-1005679 GCF_000002075.1 Aplysia californica
AGGGAAAGGGAAGAGGAGTATGTTGTCTACATATTATATTGTGTGATTGTGTGCGTGTGCGTGTGTATGTGTGTGTGTGTGTGTGTGTGTGTGTATGTGTGTGTGTGTGTGTATGTGTGTGCGTATGTATGTGTGTGTATGTGTATGAAATATATATATATATATATATATATATATATTTATATATATACATGTTTTGCGGCCCTATTGGCACATTTTGGAGACAGACCTCGATCCTGACTGCCAGCGCCGGCCCGGACTGAGGGGGATTCAACTTCCCAGAAGAAATACCGTGATAAATGTACTCAATAAAGATTCTCTACCCGTCGGAATCGAACTCAAGCCTTGTACGTGTTACGATAGAGCGCCTAACCGCTACACCACGGAAACCAACGGGGTTTTCTTGTCTAAAGTTCTAGGACGCCATAGTAGTCACGGAAGGCTTCAACACGAGAGTTGGTGACCTAAGGAAATAAGTTGTCCACCAGCTATTCAGATGTACTAAGCTCATTTTTTTAAACTGAAAAAGAATTTCAAGTCCTGAATCTGTGGTGCAGGTTGCATGTGCTTTAAAATGTTTGTCAAAATCGTGTTTCAAATGTTGACAAAAGCCAGAAAAAGTACATTATGTAAGATTCTTTAAAAAAACTTAGAATGACAGGGGTTTTTTTCTCTTCTAAAACGAAATTATTGTTTTGGGGATTAGTACATTTCAACAGTTTGCCAACAAAGTTACATTACAATATACATAATGGACTATGGGTCAATGTCCACTGTTTACAGCTGTAGGTGTTGCAATGAGCACAGGCACTGAAACCTGTGCGTGGGGGGAGAGAGATGGAGGGGGGGGGGAGGGGGAGAGGGCTGACAGAATAATGCTGGGAAAGTAGGTTCAGTATTTTAAACTCTTGGCACCGAATAATCAGTCACAGGTCAATGACTTAGGCTTCTGGCCTGTAACAAAGAACGATGCAGAAGGTCATTTTTTCCATCATCCATCAACATTCTTCCATCTTAACCATCTTGTTGCAAGTTTTCAATATGACCTCAGAGCATGCATCAGACATTGAGTTACAGTCAGAATACTGAGTATGTATCTAGCTTAAGATAATTATTGTTTATATCACTGTTTATTTATACTTTGCATAAGACTGTAAGACTGCGTGTGTCTGCATGTTTGTGTGTGTGTGTGCGTGTGTGTGTGTGTGTATGTGTACGTGGTGAAACACCAAACCAATGTGCCAGGATCTTGACAATAAAGATGTCTTATATCTTATACTTATCTCAACTGAATGGAATGGTATGCTTCCTGTCAATGGAACATGTTAACAAGAAATAACATTAGACTTTGTACTTGTCATAAAGTGATTCAGTGATGCTGTTGAACATGAACGTACGGAAATAGGGATAAGAGACATGTTGTGAGAAATGTTTTTAAAAAGACAAAATTCTTGGACTATTAAACATTTTCAGAAAACGACTTATAGGTCTATGGATGGCTCAACAAAGTGATGGTACTCAGCAAGTAGTTAGTAAGTAAACCGAAACAGAACTGTGGAATACACATTCACAACAACCATGCGACTAACGGGCGCCAAGAAGTTCTGTTAAGTTGCACCTTGCGCTGTATTCTTCCAAGGAAGTTCAGATTGTTTCAGCATGTCTGCTAGGGTAATAATATAGACTTTAAAACGAATAAAGATTGCTCTTGAGCGGGAATTTACGCTATACAAAATCTATCTATCTATCTATCTATCTATCTATCTATCTATCTATCTATCTATCTATCTATTTATCTATCTATCTATCTATCTATATTATTATCATTATAATTGTCATTATAATTATCGTTATTATCATTATTATTATTATTATTATTATTATTATTATTATTATTATTATTATTATCATTACATGTATTATCATTATTATAAGCTGTTGTTATATTAGTACTTTAACTAATTCTGTGGCATTAAGTCGTTACAAAAGAGAGCCATGACCGTTAATGTCTGTTCCAGACCCGACACTAGCAGTACATCGATAAATGTGTACTTTTTACCCAGCCTTGTTATTTGCAGAGTCAGGGGTGACCTTACTGTCGGCACTCTTAGATGGAACAAAACATCCTGGTCAAAAGAGGGAACATTGTAAGGTGACCGTTAAATCCAAGGGAGAGGAAGAACGAAATAAAAGGTATTTTGCATTAAACAAAGAACGTTTCTAAACGTAATCAGACGAAAGAGTGAAGTCAGGGCTTGTTTTTGGAGGGGGGGGGGGTGTGCTTGTGGGGAGGTTGGAGTTGCATAGCGTTATTTCTACAAATACGTCTCTACCTAAGAATTATAAAGTTCTATCTGCCCTGTACCTAGTGTGGGGAAATTTTTCTGAGTTTCTTACTATGTTAAGCTATACCGAAAGCAATTCTTTGAATATCTTTAAAACGACTCCGAATATTCTTACGATTTTGATAAAGCAGATAGAATATTTGGTTTCTGACCTCATCGTCGTAATAACTTAAAACAGCCAAAAATGCCAGACGAAACTTTGTAATTCTGAGCTATCGACTTGCCGAAACATTTCGAAATGGGCTACATTTGACAACATCGCACAACTCACAGCAAACTCCTCCCATCCCCCTTTAAAAAAATGGATACATTCAGGAACATATTAATTTGATGTCGGGATGTAGTGCAACGGTATATATCAACCCAGCTTGATTCTTAAGTATATATGAAGATAGTAACCCGAGCAGATGGAAATGGTAATGGATTTCTTATGCTACCGAGCTGGCGTAGTCGATATAGCTTCCGGAATAATAATGACTTTTCACAAAATGTCGAGTCTATCAGCTGTAATCTTTACTTCAATGACGGTTGTTGGCCTATTCTCCGGTTCATGAACCTACAAGTGCTTTATTATAAGTCGCTAAAATGTCAGTTCACCGTAGAAGATTTATCAGTTCTAACAGTGGGAACATAACATCGTCTAAGTAAATGTAGGCCTAATATTTGCTAAAATATCAGTCCATTTTAAACAAAGTTTTAAACAAACGAAACGTACTAACATGTCTTTGACTAGGAACTAACACTTGAAACAGAACTTAAGCTCAGTAAGCGTTTTTTTTCAACGCACTATTAGGTTATTCAACTAGCGGGAACTCCGCAAATGATCTTTAAACATAATTTTTGTTTGATTGTGCAGGTGTTTTTTAAGCCCCCATCGATGAAAATAATTAATATTGCACAGGGGGTACAATATTCCAGCAAAAAAGACCGAGATACGCGAGAAAGGTACTCTCCACAAGGGAATCGAACTCAAATATTCTGCATGCGACAACGAAGCAGCCCACCTCTACACCACAGACGCCGCTAGAAAGAAAAAGAAACAGAAACATAAACAGACGACTGACAATGACGTAGGCGGTGATGTACGCGATGAATAGAGACATTATTGTCGCAAAAGGAGTCCTCCTTAGTGATAACTAATATTGATTTTAAAAAAGACGCCAGGAAAAGGTTTCTAAGCAACAAAAGTCGGATCGATTTTCCTCAGTTGTCATCATAAATATATTGTGTGTTCTCCGCTTGTGGGTATGGCATTCTGGACCGTATTCCCCCCCCCCCCCAACCAACTCACTAGCTAGCGATTTGGCTTTTTTATGTGTGTGGTGAGAAACCCAGAGGTAGTGACATCAGTTGTTTTTTTGTATACCCCGCTTGTAAATTCATGTAGACGAGAGGCTCTAAAAGTCCAGACTCTTAATGATGGCAAACGTGGTCGCTGTACTCTGGTCTGACATATTATTCTGTTATAATTAAAGCCCTTAGGCGTCGTTAAAAGCTCAAACATTGACTAATGGGGTAGTTAATTATTCATCAAGAGTGTTTTCCCCTAGCCAACTTAATTTTCATCTTTACAAGCTTAATGGTTTTGTTTACTTACATACTTAAGTCAAATAAGACACTTAACGATTATCAGTGAAATTCCCCTCAGCCCCATTCAGCAGCTCATTCGTTTCTTCTCTCTGTATTATTGTCACAGCATGTCGTCACCATTGAAAACTCGCTCAACCACGCCCTCTTTTACCTCCGTCCTGGCCTCTCACATATCTACAAAAAATCAATCCCACATACAGCGTATCTTCGACAGACCTGCACTCTTAGATATCTAGAACTAAAACTATATCCTGTGTTGTGTAACCTTGATTTCACACATGTTAATATCATCTGAATGAGAATCTACCTATATTTCTCTTGCATGAAATAATTCAATCAGAATCAATCAGCACAACTTTAAACAGCATCTTCTTCAAATCCTTTTCGGCAATAAGCTCATTCAACACCACTCAGCTCAGTAGGATCACCTTGCCAACATTCATACTACATTATTCAAAACAGCTGACCTGCATGAACGTTCAATGAGCAATAAAATGCTTTACCTGAGTGTTACATTATCGTATAGCTCTCTTGACATTATTCTTTCAAGGGAAACCATACTGATACAAAGCAAGGGTTGTTTGATAGAGGTATCATTTTGACCTCCTGGAACGAGTTATGAGCCCAACGCTTCCCCATGTATTGCGAAATTTGTGTTGAGAGCAATTAACAATGATTCGTCGCCTTTAAATGAATTATGCTCCCACACCAAGTCCTTTGTCTTTGTCTCCGACTGTTGCTCTCTCTCTACCCAACACCTCAACTCTCTCTCTCTCTCTCTCTCTCTCTCTCTCTCTCTCTCTCTCTCTCTCTCTCTCTCTCTCTTTCTCTCTCTCACTCTCGCTCGCCCCCCCCTCTCTCTCTCTATCTCTGTATATGTGAGGCAGCGTGGTGGAATCAGGCTCTCGTCAATTTTTGGGCATGTAGAGTTATTGGTTTCGTTATAAAGCTTGTTCACTTGTCTTTATTTGAATGAAAAAATATCCTTTTGTCTTGAATACAAGTCGAGATATTTGCGAAAGAAGGAGGCGGGAGTCACCTGTTTTCAGAGGTAAAATTAGTGAGAAAATGGCCGCCAAAGAGTAGTTATTTCCCTTGCTTAAGAGTCCGTGATAACTGAAAATTTACATTTTTTTGAGCCTTTAATCAACGTTTTTAAGAAAAATCCACACAGGAATGAATTCTTCAATGGACATGAAAGGTGTTGAGCCCCCCCAAAAAATCGATACAAATTCACACACCTGAGGAAAAATGCAAGTTTCTTCACTTATTTTGACGAGAGCCTGGTTCCACCACGCTGCCTCACATATATATAAATATATATATATATATATATATATATATATATATATATATATATATATATATATATATATATATATCCCTATTTCTCTCTCTCATTCTGGTGTAGAACTGATTGAATTTCTGCCGAAATAATAAGCTTTGTTTAAAAGGTTATTTAAGCCAACTCTTTTAACAAATTCCAAGAAGCGATCAAAACAACAACAGGAAAAAATCGATGAATGCACTTATATAAAAACCATAAAACTGTTTGTTTAAATTCGATATTGAGAATAATAAACTATGGGAAAAGCATTAAGATAACAATATTATTACTCTCGGATTAAATCAGCTCACTTTCATTCATGACAAGACTCTTGACGCGTTTTGTGATGTTGTTGTTCAGAGACAGATACTATTGCACTCGACAAATCTTTAGGCAGACGACCAAGCAATACCACACTGTTCTTTAATCCTGACATTGAATATATTAATCAGATAAGATAAGATAGGATAAAATAAGACGCATCTTTATTGTCCAGATCATGGCACATTGGTTTGGTATAAGGAGTGTATTACATATTATGAGTACGAAACTTTTATGAATACTGATGATTCATTTCTTTAAAACGCCAGACGTCTTATTTTTAACGCACACCTCCGATAGGAATTGGCTGTGATGCTTAAGAATCACGAACACTGGGCTAAAAATGTAGTTAAGGAACGTCTCTCGGAGGATTTAAACCCTGGTAATCCACTTTGTATAACAGCATAATACTATTTCGTGCTTTCTAGTAGAATTGCCGTGACAATGGTACTCAGATAACTAACTGCACTTACATAATACAAGTGCTCTGTCGATAATACAGTCAGATAATTAACCATCCAGACAAAAGAGTATTATTATACAAAAAGACTTCGTAAGTATCAAGCAATGCACTAACTTTCTTCAAGGTTCGTGGCTTGGCAGCTACTACTTTATTGAGTTTTCTCGACAATAGAAGAGCGTGCCTGTCTCACTCTGTCTCCTATGGCAATAACAAGGCAATACGACAAAAGTTACCATTGTTTTGAAAGACTCTACAATAATCGAATTTGAATTGATCGCTTTCAAAACTTCTTACTGAAGCAAATTTTCTCGGTAATTATGGTAGCATCGTTGTACGACGACCTTTAACTCCTGCAGATGTTTTTACTGGTTGGCAATTATCTTCAATCTGTCTTTGCAGAGCGGTCCAGCAGTAACCGTCGTACAAAGGGTATTCAGCTTTCTTAGTCCTTGCAGCGCTTGCCCTCCATCATCAAAGTTCAGCTTGTACTGAATTTTAAAGTATGGAGTGTACTTTGGTGTGTCTGCTTTTCACACTGGACGGATTGTTTAGTGCTCCCCGACCTTTGCGAAATCTTTGAAAACGCTGTGGCCCAGGTACAAAACTTCAAAGGGCCTGAGGATGCCTCTGGCTTGGAGCATGGTGCTCACGTAGTCCATTGGGATGTACATCAGTGCGTTTTGGAGCGATCACTCAATAGTGCCAAGGACTGAATCCACCTTGGGTATGGTCCTTGGTGAGAATTTCTGCTCAACTGTGATGTCAAGCTCTTTGGCCAGCGAGGCCATTGCACTCACCAGGGTGGCATTGCTGTTTTAGTAGTTGCACCAATCAGTGCAGATGATGAAGTGGTTGAAGCCAGTCACTTGCAATATCACTTAGTGAGTCAGACATAATGAAAACTGTTGAAGCTTAGACCAATTTCACTTTCATACCAGACATATCATCTGGCGTCTCTGGTGGCAAAATCCTAAATAGTAAAATTGTGTACAGCCAGTTTTGTTTTATAATATAAGGTGGATGTCTTTAGTGTTGAGGCCAGAAGGACGCACTGGATCTCCATACAAAGAACACACACTTTGCTTTCTGGGTTCAGTGCAGCCTCCCTGTCCTTCTCCTTCTCTGGTCTAGCTGCAGCTTCCCTAATATTCATATTTGATGAGCAGTGTATTCTGTTTCTGAGAGGTTTCCAGATTCGAAGCTGGTGCAAATGTCGCACTGGTCTTTCTTGGTTGAAAGTAAACCCAAATTGTTTTTCTGTAACCTGGCAGAACACTTGAAAGCTCAATGTGGCTTTCACCCTCTCTGCAAAGTTCTCAATGTATACTTGATGCAGATCTGACGTTTTCTGGATCGTCATTTGTAGACAGGAGGATATCTTCGAAAGTTTGTCAAAAAATTCCTCTTTATGGAACAACTTGTCATCCTTGGCTCTTTCATGGTGGTCGGGATGTGTTCTAGGGGGGGGGAGAGGGGGGACCTCTTGTTTTCTTTCGGAGAAGGCACTTTAAATAAACCAGTGGGTCAGGCTTGTGGTGTTCATGAAGATTGTTTTACAAACTTTGACCATTGACTCTTTTAAGTGGTATTGAATGGTGTAATTTCTCCTTGGGTTTTCATATTCACTTGCTGTGTAAGATCTCTTTTTGTCTATCCTGTTTATCATGGCGTATACGTAGGCTCTCTTTTCTTTCCAAGAGAGTGACCAGTGACGTCATTTCATTTTGTACCAACCAGTTTACAACTGCAAATGACGTCAAGTTCACACCCTGCTCGCTTCGTGCCTTGATATGGGTAGAGGCATCCCCAGTTCTTTCAACCTCTTCCTTTTGTTACCCTTCCAATCGTTTTCATATCGTGTCCTTTTCGCATAGATCAAAGGTAACATAACTGTCGTATTATCAGCTGATGTGACATTAGCCAGGTCACGTTGATCACTTTCCACTGCGCTGAGGGTCAAAGGTGACGCAGCAAGCGAGCCATCCTCTTATTGAATGTTATAGCGTCATGTAAGTTAAGGTTTGATATAAAGATAAAGCATTATGTTATGACACTGAGAAAATAATGAAAACAAAACACAAACGAAATGAACTTTCAAAGAAAGTAGAACTATGTTTTAGAAGGTAATGACTGCAATAAACACTGCAAATGAAAAAAAAGAAAAAGCACTTTCAAAAACAACGATCGTTGGGGGCAGATAGTGTGCTGGACAGGTCCCACATTTTTTCTGAGTGAGTAAGTAAATAATGAAAAGCTACCGACTTCGTCCATTCAATTGCTATGGAAAAAATAAGGAGAAGAGACAGTAGTCCGAATAAGCGAAAATGCCTTCATAATTCGGTAACTTTCAAGTACTAAGACAAAGAAGAACACGTGGATTCGAAAAAAATAGTTTCATATAAAACAAAATCCATAAAGATGCGTTTGAAATACCGGCATTGTCTTGTCACGAGATAAACAGTTCTGTGGGAACAGTGGGGGAGTTAATAACGTTATCAGCAGCATTAAAACGAAAAAAAAAGAGGGAACAACCAGATCTATATAACTCCCAAATGAAACCAACAAGAAATATTACACAAATTTCCCTTTTGAAGAGCTCACACGGTTACGAGTGCGAATTCTGGACAATCAGACGAAGTCCGGAGACGAGTCGAAGCCGGGATTGGTCGGTAACGTAGCACGTGGCCCCTCATTGTTAGCGCGACAAAAACAGTCAACCCCCATTCCCTCCCTCGCAGGTGGGATAGTCGGAAACATAGGGCTAAAATCCGATGGATGCCGGGTTATACGGTTTTATTTCTAATGTTTTAAAGACATTTCTAGACAAAATTGAGATCTGACTATGAGTGAGCATATGGAATGGAAAAATTTGCTATCGATAGGGTCAATAAAACATTTTTTCTGACATTTTGTGGGTTAGTCGGTTTTATCACGGCCGACGATATGCATTTTTGTTCTATAAAAGCTAGACAAAGGAGCCAGCTTTAAAGTGGTACCAATGACTCTATAATATGCCCGCAAATTGTCGAGCGTTTGATTCCACCGAGTTGTAACACATATTATTATGGTATCACGCTAGAGATCAAGGCAGATGGCAGAACATGCTGACTTAAAGTGCTGCAAATGACCAAGAAATCCACCAGGTCTTGCGTTGTGTCAAGGTTTGAAGTTCCTTGAGGAAACGGTTAGAGTTGTGCCTTAATACTCATGACCTGGTGACCCAACAAACACCTTGTTCCTACTTGTCAGCTACAGTTCGCTACCTCAGAATTACAACGTTCTATCTGCTCAGTACCTTGTTTTGAGAAATTTGACGTAAAAGATTTTGAATATCACATAAAATGTCGAGCTTTTTCGAACGCAATTCTTTGAATATCTTTATAGCAACTCCGTAAAATCTTTCTATTTTGACAGAGCAGAGACTTGAACATCTAGCTCTCACTGGCAAAACTGAAGGCAAACGAGGCAGGGGTAGGCCCACAGCAACCTACATAGAGAACCTAAACAAATGGGTAGAAAGTTGTTCCCACATCCGATCCAGACATTGGGGATTGCCTTGTTAGTGAGACATCTTCCTGGGCCTTCGGCATATTGTGTTAGGGTGGCCAGTTCCTTTCCACTCAGCCTTTACTTCCCCAACTCGGAGTAAGGTACCCATTACTGCAGGGTGGGCAAGAAGGGGCGAAAAAAATCCGTGTCTGAACCGAGGCTCGAAACCGGACTTTCCGCTTCGGAGACGAGCGCATAAATGGGTAATGTGGAAAAATCAGGAAAACGTAGCTTTTTTAGAGAGAATCCGAGCAAAGGAATGAATGGAGAACGACGACCGCCGACGTCTGTCGCAGATCTGGCACTGGATAATGAGATAGGACATATTTGGTTTCTGACCTCATGGTCTCAGTAACTCAAAACAGTCAACAATGCCAGATATAGAGCTTTGTCATTCTGACGTTGCGATTTAGTGTCCACGTCTTTCTCGACCCAGAACTTTAATACCCGATAATGACCACACACTGGACGTCAAGCACGTGTGTTTAGTTCAGTGGTTAAACTTCCTGATTCGCAAATTTGAAGTCGTGGGTCCGAATCCCGATCTGAGTTCAACAAATATAAAACTCTTTACAACAAATTATGTTCCTACTTTCAGCTTGGCAGCAATGATTCCCGAACAAGGACAGTGATCATTATTCTTGTTCTTGGTTTGTTTGTGATTTTGTTTTGGCTTTCGTTTGTTTGTTTGTTTTAAATATTGATGGTTAAAACAACATGTTAATCAATTAATTCCACTTTATTGATACTCTTGAGTAATTTGTTTTCACAGCAGCTTACACAAATTATACATTTGGTTTCTATTCATCTGTGCAAATTTTGATAAACAGCTGACCCTCACAATTAAAAAGGAAACGGAAATCAATTACTCAATTCTGGGGTATTTTATATGGATAAACAAGCAATTTTATTAATTCTTAAGCTCAAGAATCATGAAATTCTGGCTCTGTCAAGCCCTTAGGAATATTGAACGCTGTCTTCGTTTAATTTTTGTTCCCGTTGGAAATAGTGTGTATGTTTTTCTCGTTAATGGTTGGCAAAGATCGGGCCACCAGAACTACATACTATAACTATTATAAACTTAGTAGTAGTAGTAATAATAATAAAATAAGAAATAGCAGTTGTATACCGCTTTATCTCATTTTGGGAACTAGCTCCGAGCGCTGTGCAATGCTTTCTCACAATAAAGAGTGCACAGACATAACACATACATAATTTATTACATGAGTTGTGTTGGAAGATCTTGATTTATCCTACGAGTGCAATTGCCAAGTTGTAACCATGAATTTCAACGAGGGATTACAAGTGGCAATTGAACAAGTAGGATTAATCATGGTCCGCCACCATAACTAGTGTAATAAATTTTTGATACCATACTGACAAAAGATGGTGTAATAGATCCGGACAAACAAAATTCAAATGACCAGCCAATTACATGGACAAGAGAATCCATTCAAGAGTATTACATAAAAACAAAATGTTAATGCACACCAGACTCAGAGTGAGGATAAGAAAAAAAAATCTCGATCGTTTTCCTTTACTGTGTTATCCGTATATCGGCCTCCGCGAAATAAACATCAACTAAAACAATAACGTAAGCTTAGGGAAAGCAAGCAGAAAACATATGATTCAAAAGTTGAAAAATTAAAAAATTGCATCTAGCACATGTTGACATGAGAATAGAGATGACTTTGATTTTAAACTTTGCAACTAATACAAACCAAAGGCTGGAACTCGTTTGCTCGTATAAAAATCAAGACTTGGGCATTGCACACATCGCTGCACTCTGACATAATCCTGGTTCTCTACAATACGCACCATTTGACTCAGTTTGGAATAAAATTAGGTCAAGGTGTTCGCCTCTCATTGAATAGGTCCCGGGTTCGAATCCGGATAGCGGTGAACAATTTTCTTTTGTAAAATGTTCTCCTTTCGCATCCTTTCCTGCTCTCTAACAATATTCTGTCGCCTGTTTTTTAGTATCCACTTTCTGTCCCCACCCCCTCACCTCCTTTTTCCCCTCCTCTGGGCTCCTGATTCTTTCTGCAGCCTTTTTACTGCTTCTTCTTGACCCCTTCTCTGTCTTTCAGCAACATTCCTGATCTTATGGTAGTTAAGATCTACACCTACCCTTCTCGGACAAGGGCGAAAAATCTCAAAGGTCCTGTGTGCGAGTCGAGCACGTGAAAGATCCCTTGGTGGTCTAAAATCGATACGCGTAGGCATTGGCCGCCATCCGGAAAAAAAACGAACATTCCTACCAAACAAAACGGTTTGGTGTGCCCCGCGCGTTCATAATAATAACCCTATTATGCTTTTGTGAGCTCCGTAAAACACTTATCAATTTATTTTTTTTAAAGTTAAAAACTGAAGGGTCACGTAACGTAAAGAATTGCATCTACTCTCTACTATAGGAACAGAGGAAGACTGGTGTTTGGCACTTCATTTAGGCGCCTATGGTGAACGCGTTTTGCAACCAAGGTTTTACAGGGTGGGAAGGGGGGGGGGGGCTGCCATAACATTGCACGGTCTAGGAATATTATGATTCAAGTCTATACTTTGCTTACTGAAGGTTAGAAGGCGAATATGCTGCGCTGAGTAATTTATGCAATTCTTTATTTTTCACGTGAGGGATATCATCAGCATATATTTCAGGTGTGAAATATAATAAGGATTTATTTTACCTGAAGGGCAAAGCGAAAACAACTCCAAATAGGGTAGGAAATACATTCGTCGAAATGTGAAAGAATGACAGTATTCATGACATTTAAAGATGGCTTTTCAAATAAGCTGTTTAAGACTTGCTATTTTCTTTTTCTTTTCATTTTTTTGCTGGAGGATGATCCAGGCTTTTGGGACAGCGAATACAACAACAACAAGAGGCTTTCCCACAACAAGATTTGGATGTTTCAAAGACATTTCGTGGTTGCTTTTTGAAAATGCGGGTCAACCAGTAGAGTTTTGACCAACTGTACTATTTGGACAGCCTGGTTTTTCTTGGTGTGTTTTTTTAAGCCGTCTGCTTGACCGAGGTGGCGGGGAGGGGGGGGGTGCAAGCACGTCGTGTTCCATTATTTGAAATGAATTCTTGTGGTACAAACAAACAGCTGGCATGGGACTATAATTGGCGATTTCTGGAGTCAGAGCATGCCACTTGTTTTCACACATTGCGGCCAGCTTGAACTTTGGATTAGTGAGGCGGTGTGGGGAAATTAGGTACTCGTCAAAGAGATGAAATGGAAAGAACCGACAGTTTTCTACCTATTGGGCACCTTTCATCGATTTCCCTCTCTCTCTGTCTCTCTCTCTCTCTCTCTCTCTCTCTCCTTCTCTCTCTATGTGCGTGTATTTTGGGCTCAACACCTTTTATGGTGTCATTAAAAAAACCCACATTTTTCGTATGGATTTTTTACTTAAAAGAAAAGCAAAAAAATAAAGAACAGCAACTAAAAACCGTTAATCAAAGGAACAAAATTGTAAATTTGCAGTTTGGGAGGACACACAGGTTTGTTAAATCCCCAAACATTGGCGGCCATTTTCTGGCTAATTTTACCTCTGACACCGTGCGGCTATCATGTCATTCAAACGCAATTAATACTACGACATCTACTCAAGATAGACGAGTATTTCTTCCATTAAAAGCAGAGCAAATGAGCAGTCTTGGTCTTTGAGATTTTACAAATAACTCCATAATATTATGCTCAAAAATTGATGAGCGCCTGATTCCACCGCGTCTCGACCCATTTTTAAAAAAAGAACAGAGCATTAAATCTCTTACCAGAATTGCTGAGGTTTTCAGATGTTAGTGCTTATTGAACATGAAGCAGTCATGCAACGGTCTTTCTCTGTGACCCACAAGACAGCCAGCCTCTCCTTTCCCGGATCTACTTTAATCTCTAAGTGTTTAAATCAGGACGTTACTGACCAATCTGTACTGCTGATAGGCAAACTCAGGGTTGAGCTTTTCAAAATAGATCTAGTACTTTTTGAGCCGTTTTGCTTTGCAAAACCTCACTAATTTTATAAATGAATTTCAATTTGCAAATGTCGTGTAATATCAAGGAAAATGACGTAAGTGCACTGTTTAAAACATCTTTCCAGAACTGTTTGTCTTAACAGCATACTGAGTAACAACAGAATAAGCTGAAATAAGCAGGGTTTAAAAAAAATTAATTTTATCGTCATCTTCAACGTCTTTGATGCTTGAATTTGTGTAAGAATAAGTGGATTTACCTTGGTCGATTTAAATAATACACAATTTTGTCACGACACGATGGAATCAGGCGCTCCTATTTTTGGGGGATATTATGAAGTTGTTGCTATAATCTTAAAGCTTGTTCATTATTCTTGCTTTTGATGAAAAACATACCAATCCATCTTGAATAAAATCGAAATATTTTCAATTGAAGGAGATGGGTAGGGGTGTGGTTTGATTGTCGCCTGGTGTCAGAAATGAAATTAGCCAGAAAATGGCCACCAGAGCTTAGTGACTTCCAATTCTGTAGCGTACTTGGAAACTGCAAATTTTCACTTATTTTATGCATTTGCTAAATGTTGTTCAATAATTTTTTTTTAAACGTGCGTTTAAAAAGGACTTAAGCCCCCCCCCCCCCCCCCCTTTTCCCCCCGAAAAAAAAATAAAAATAAATTAGGATGGAACATTTACCAAACTGGGGAAACAGGTCTGTTTATTTCGGTTTCAACATTTTGACGAGTGCTTGATCTTACAACGATGTCACAAAATTCAAAATGTATAACACAACAAGACTTAATGCCTTTTAACATAACGTTTTAATGACATGGATACTCAAACATAATTGTGTATTCCATTTTACGTGAATACTGCAGATTACAGGGCATTCCATATGATAATCCTTAAAATAAGAGAAGATGGAGAGCGAAGCACTGACCTTTCAAACTCAGGAACTAATTTCTAAAACTAAAGCATTTTAAGTGTATTTATTTTCATACCGCATTGTGATCCAAACGTGTTTGTCTTGCAATATTTTAGCTAAAAAAGAATAATTAATGTTTCGGTAATTGCACGTGCCTTTCAAACTCAGGAAGTGTCGTGAGTACGTGGCGTCGGGAGTCTAGTGGCCAGGTTACAGGACTCATCGTGAGGTTTCGGGTTCTCGGGTTCGAGCCTCAAACCCGACGATGTGTCCTTGAAAAATGCACTTTACACGAATTTTCCTCTCTTCACCCTGATAGGAATGGGTACCTGGCCATAGACAGCAACAGATCTCGCAACTTGCACTGTATGCTTTCCATGAAGTCGAGACCGTTCCAGAATGTTGTCAGGTCTGCTGGGGTAATAATTATATAGACTGTATAACACATAGAGCTTCCTGTTGAGCGGGAACTTGTGCTACACAAAAAAATAATGCTATTATCTACTATTTTTGTCAAGCCAGCGTACAGTCAAAACAATAATGTCTTATAATACGTGACGTTCATTTTCCCCAAGTTGACTGACCGCATACCAAGTCTCAATACTTTTTTTATGCGTTAGTAACAAGAAAAGAAAGTTTCCCACATATGAAAACGAATAGGCCATAGACTAGCAGCTATTTTAAAACCCAGGGATACTGAGAATTACACAATTCCCGATTGTTTATATCCCTTGGACCTCTAGTGTAATTAGTTTTACCCCCCCCCCCCTCCCTTTCACATGTAAATTGTTAGCCAGTTCGCTACCTGAGCATTACAAAGTTATATTTAATAGAAAATTGTCGTTTTGAATTGCTGACCTGGAGTCAAGTATCAAATGTCCAATTTGCTTTATCAAAACCGTCAGATTATACAGAGTCGTTATCAAGATATTCAAAAAATCACATTTGAAAAAGCTTGACATGTTGTGAAACTCAACATTGTTTACGTCAAATTCTCAAAACAAGGTACTGTAATTCTAAGGTATCGAGTTGTCTTCCTGGAAAGTGTATCTGTGGTGGAGCAGTTCGTATTCTCTAGCAATTACTTCTTTAATACGTTTCCTAGCTGGGTTTTCTTTCTTTCTTCCTTCTTTCACCACTTTCTTTCTATTTTTCTTTCTGTCTTTACGTGTACGAGGTCTGGCTCTCGTATAATTTAGGTCTGGCTTTCTGTCTGTCTTTCTTTCTCTTTCTTTCTGTACTCCCTTTTGTCTTTATTTCTGTCTTTCTTCTTTCGGTCCTACTCTTACCTTTTGAGCATGACTTCGTTTGTAATGTCCTATGTTGTTATTTCTTGTACACCATGCTCATTTCTCACTAGGCTTTATAATAAAATCAGCTTTAGGCGTGGGGCTTCTCTCGTAAATATATCGACTGTAAGATAGATTAGTACTTTTTCTGACAAAAACAAGACCAATTAACAAACTTTAAATTGATACCTGTAACTCCGTAATGTGCCCAAACAATGACGAGCTCCATATTGCCTTGCGTGAAGTAGTGAAATCAGGCTTTCGTCATTTTGGGGCATTTGGAGTTATTAGTATCATCTGAAAGCTTATTCATTTACCTTCCTTTCAATAAAAAAGAATATCCATCCATCAAGAATAGAAGTGAGGTTATTTACAATTGAAGGATGCGGTGTCGCCTGGTTTCACTTAGTTTCAGTGGGAAAATTGTCAAGAAAATGGAAATTTCAATAGCATGAGAGTCTTTCAAAACTGAAAAACTACTAATTTTGTGATTTAATTAACGCTTTTCAGTAAAATTCAAATGAGAATGTATTTTATATGGACATAAAAGGCGTTGAGCAAAAAAGAATTTTTAAAAAATCCATAAAAATTGCCTGACTTTTACAAATCCTGCTTCTTCGATTTCAGTATTTTGTCAAGCGCCTGATTTCACCAAGATGCCTCACATATAGCAAATAATAATAATAATAATAATAATAATAATAATAATAATAATAATAATAATAATAATAATAATAATAATAAATAATAATAATAATAATAATAATAATAATAATAATCATAATAATCATAATAATAAAGTGCAAGCTATAGTACATTACTTTTTTATGATAAAAAAAGTCTTAGTGGATCTACCCCTTTTTTTAAGGGGGGGTGCTGAAGGTGTTCAGTTACTGAGTGTCTAGATGATGAAGGTGACAGGCTGAGGAGGGTAACGCCGACAACACACTCCTGTAAATTTTCAAAAAGGTCAAAAGCGTAAAAAATCGCTACGATGGCGTACAAAGTTTTAAAATTAGCCTGTATCCCCCCCCTTGTAAAACAAATAAATTATGTATCTCCGCAGCTGGTTCTTTTTTTTTGTGTCGAACTTTTCGCACTTTTAATTTTGTGAAACATCACAAGAGCGAAGAGAGCAGTGGGTCAGTTTGGAAACTGGGTGTCGTAGTTAATAATCCCAGAGCGCCACTCATCTCTAATACTGTAGTTATATTTTAGGGTTTTTTAAAAGCATTTTACCACATTGACATCACAGTTGGGTCACATAAGTGACAAATATTAGACTTGTTACTAGAGAGTAACAAAAACACACATAACATGAGGAGAGGTAAGGGTGATAGATTACATTTTGATATGAAAGAAGGAGCAGACCACATCAAAGTACCCACCAAACGTACACTTGTTTTGTCTTTGTTTATGTCTGTCAACATGTTCGCGTGACAATTAGAGTATCTCCTTGACGACTTCTGTAGCGACGTTGCGTGGCGTGGCATGGCGTGGCGTGACGTGGCGCGGAGGTCTCGTGAGTTGCAGGTCGGTTCCAGCTGTCGGTGACACTCTCAATTGATCGAACTTTCAGTTACGGCAGGGAAGGAACCTCGTCTGCTGCCAGTCAAGCCGGGGGTTTCGCTTTGTCAAGCAAGGTTGCTTTTCCACAGAAAGTGCTGGTAATATTGGTGTTCTGTAACTCGTTTTTTGTTCGGTTTTTTTTTCACTCATCACATGGGAATTCATTAGTTGAGAGTTCGCTCTGTCTGAGAATCTGTGTGTCGTCAAATCTAAATGTGCTTTCAGCTTCAACGTGTGACTAGTCCACATTTTCATTAGAGTAGCATTGTCATATTACGATTAGCCTTCACTTGAAAGTTCAGGTTGTATTATTTTTCAAAAGTTTAAGAACATTTTATTAAAAATATGACCTTAGAGCATGCATGAGAATACCATTGAGCTACAGTCAGAATACTGAGTATGTATCTAGCTTAACACTTTTATTTATATCAATTATCTATTTGTGGTGGCCGAATTTTGCTATTCAATTTTAATAGCTGCATCGATAGACATGCGGTTTTCGCCAAAAGATTCTTTAAAATATCTTCCAGATCATGCATGACGCCCTTCGTTTTTTCAGTTTTGAGACAGTTTTGCTGCAAAAAGTTAAATTTCTTTATTTGGCTTTTGTAGGCCGACGCTTCTGTCTCTGTAATTTTAGAAAATCCGCCAGGTTTGTTTATTTCAAGTCGTACTTCCGTTCGATACTATAGCGTATTGTCGCGCAATACTGAGCACTTTTTAAAATGTGCAACCCGTATAGATCTAGCCTCATGTTTTCTTTTTTTACTTGGTGCTAAATTTGACTGTGATCCTTTCGTTTTATGCCTATCATCGCTTTTTCTAGACTCCTTCGTCAAATTCTTTTTCTTGCAACTGGGAACAACGTCATATTGTATAATTGGCAACTTGGAAACGCATTTGTCACTTTTCGCATAAAACTACGACAGCTAGATCTACAGGTTTGAAAGTTGGCAGGTACCTACACACAGACAGGTAGGTCCCTATGACGGAGCCCGATTTTTTTATTCATTCATTTCCTGAATAAAAAAAAATACGTTTGGCAAAAGTTCCCGTCCTTCTGATACTGAAAGAAATAAGAAGAGAAAATATCTGCATTTGAGGCTTATTAATGGAAAAAATGTAAAGGAAAAAAGACAAACAATGAGATTTATCAGATTCTCTACACAAGACAAACCCTTCTTGAGTTATTGAATTATTTGCCTTTTTTAACTTGATGAGAGGTGCAGCTGGCTACAGCTGCTGTTAGATCAACCAACATACGCCAGCCAAATCAAGAACAGTGACTGATCGGCCTTCTGCCCCATGGATGACTTTAGAAATAAAACGAGAAAAAATGAAATGTAGACGAGCTGAGAGACCTTTGAGATCAGCCAAGCTAGCAATTCATGAGGACATCTATAGACACTAACAAAAAAGTGAAATCGTTGATAGCATTTGTGAAATGCGTGTATTATAACGGGAAAAGTAATGAATGTACCATCTCTAAAGCTTTATTTTGTATAACAAATCTGTTGTTTGGTAAGAAAGGCCCGCTCCCAACAAGTTTCCTATGGATGTACTCAAAAGGGATCTTCCTGGTGTTTTTGGTTAATACTTACGACACGAAGAAAAAGATAACCACGATAAGGACAAAAATTGAAATGAATTCCTGTACACAACCTTGTTTTTAAACTTTCTCTCAGGTAATCTTTAATGAATGTGTACGTGTAACACAAGTGGAATCAGATGTTAGATTAATCATATTGTCATCACCCCATAAAACATATAATCTTGATTCCATTCCAACATCACTCCTCATCACTCTCACACATCTTGACAGTGTTACTGGGTTTATAACTTCCACCATTAATGTGTCTCTTCAGTCTGGAGTAGTACCATCATTATTCAAGCATGCTTTATTTATTCCCCTCTATCAAAAAGTCAAATCTATCCCCCCGAGGAGCTCAAGAATTTCAGACCTGTCTCCAACCTTCCCTTTCTATTATCATGTGAATTTCATCAATCTGCCTATCGGCAATTTCACAACACAGAAACTGTGCTAGTGAAAATATATAACGACCTGTTATGTGAGGCGGATGAAAGCAAAATTTAAATTCTTTCTCTTCTTGATCTTAGTGCTGCCTTTTACACTATAGATCACACTATTCTTATTGAACGAAAGTTCAACACGTTTGTCCTGTCTGGCAGGGTTCTTGACTGGCTCAGGTCCTATTTAATTGGCTGTACACACTCTGTAGCTGTATTCGACTCTCTTTCGTCAAATTTTAAACTAGAGTTTGGAGGGCCTCAAGGTTCAGTTCTGGGTCCTTTCTTGTATGCGTTATATACACAGCCGCTTGGAGCTATGATATGAAAGCACAAGAGAAATTATCACATGTACGCAGATGATACACAGCTGAACAAATCCATTCCACTGTCAGATGTTAAAACCGTGCCAACCACCATTGGTTTGTAAATTGATGATGTCAAGAATTGGATGATTGATAATAAGCTCCAGCCTAATGAAAATAAAAATGAAATATTCTTCTATGTAACTCAAAGAAAACTCATATCCACATAGACATAGATCATAATTGTACTGAAAATGAAAAACTGTTTTTTACTGATAAGACAAAGAAATCTGGGACATTAATTTGATTCAAGATTGTCATTGGAACATCGTATCAATTATTTATGTACCATTTTATTTTGTGTTATATGTCAGTTAATTGAAAACGCTCGAGTCATCTTTCCTGTTTTTAGGCCTTAATTATTGCGATGCTTTACTAGTTTACCTACCATATAACACTCTTCACAAGTTACAACGTTTTCAAACTCATGCTGCAAGGCTTGCGCTAAAGAAAAAGAAGAGGGATCATATTACTCCAATGTTGAGGACGTTGCATTGGCTCCCTGTGCCAGCTAGAATGACATATAAAATTATGTCGTAAATTTGTCAACAACAAAGATCCCTCATTTATTAGTGATCTCATCCAGATTTATGTTCCATCTTGATTACTAAGATAAGATATCAGTATCTTTTTAGAGTTCAAGGGAAAGGAGGTGAAAAACTAGCTAAAAGATCGTTTTCTCACCTTGCTCCATCAGTTTAGAACTCACTTCCCCAACCCTTGAGACATACAACATCTGAGTCTAAATTTAAAACAGCTTTAACGATACATTGCATGAAATCATTTTTATGTCAGTAGATTCATGTTCAGTACAATGTAAGGTAAATGACTATGTATCCATTTATGTATTTTGTTAACCAGTGAATTACATTGTGTATATTATTCAGTTATGTATTTGAATGCGCTCATTTCGTAACGATGTGCTAGCGTGCGTGCGTGATAAGCAAGTAGGCATGTGTGTGTGTGTGTGTGTGTGTGTGTGTGTGTGTGTGTGTGTGTGTGAGTGTGAGCGTGTGTGCATGCGCGCGTGTGTGAATTTTGTTCGTACATTCTTATGTAAAACTCCTAGAGCTGTGTTCACATTTTTCAATTTGTGTGCGCACGGGTCATGTGCATGTCTGCAAACTTTCAATCCCACATAAGAACAGCTCTGAGCATGTGCACAGCAGGCTTCTTTAGCTGTGCTGGCCAGTGCTGACACATGTTTTGTAGTGCTGCATTCGTGCACAAACACTGACAAACAAAATAGAACATCTTTCTGAGTTGTGAGTAAAATTGTTTTCATGGAGAAACGTTTATCACAGATGCCGGTGTGGGTGACACACATCACCGAAACGTGAGATTCGTTCTTTTAACTAAAGTAATTATCGTGTTTATTCAAGATCCTATATAGTGAAAAAACGATGAAACGATTATTTCCAACCATGGGATCGTTATGAGAGGCGTGATCTCCCGTGTGTCGATTGGGCTATAAAACGATGGTTTTTCTATTTCATATGGATGCGCTTCAAATGTTATAAAACCGCAAGGTAAGGTATCCTTTATTATATTCGGAAAATAAATATATTCAATGAATTTTATTCTGAGATGATCAGTTATGAGCGTAAAAGTATTTTTCACCCCCCCCCCAACCTGATCCCCACCCTACCCCCTTTCCACCCCCTCCTCAATCTCATACCCCCCAACCTTCCTCCTCCCCCCCCCCCCCTTTTTCCACCCCTTTCATAGCATGAGTTAGAAAATATCTATCGGGTATGACGTCACGGCAACCCACCAGAAGTTTTCTAACAGATTGTGCAGACCCTCGATGAGCATACTAAGTCTAATACGTTCTAGAAGGAGGAAGATGTGTTTGTGTGTTTATTTGTGTGTCTGTGTGTGTGTGTATGTGTATAGGGAGGGTATGTGTGGGAGGGCGTTTTGGGGGGAGGGGGGTCGAAGCTAATGTTACCACTAATAAATAATGTTATGGGACGGGGGAATCAGGCACCTGTCAATTTGGGGCATATGAAGTTATTGGTATCATCTTAAAGCGTGTTCATTTGACTTGCTTTCGGTTTTTAAAAAAAACAAACATCTTTTCTAAAATAAAGGAAGAGATAACTGCAAATGAAGGAGGTGGGTATCCTCTGGTTTCAGATGTCAAAATAGTGGGAAAATGACAGCCAACGTTTGGTGACTTCCATAGGTCGCAATCCTTTTGAACTGAAAAAGTACACTTTTAGCGCCTTTAATCAATGTTTTTCAGTAAAATCTATATAGAAATTTATTTAAATGGACATAGATGGTGTTGGGCTAAAAAAACAAAACTAGATAAAAATTGCAAATGCGCGGGAAAATGTCGGTTTCTTCGATGTCATTATTTTCACGAGCGTCTTATTTAACCACCATGTCTCACAAAACAAATAGTCGCGACCCCCAACGAAAGAGAAGATGTTTCTATTTCAGGCACTATGAATGAGCGAGAGTCAGGTTGCGGCACTACAGACAGAAATACCCCTCACCTACAGAGAAGTCGTTAACATCGTTTTCAAACTCGGAACAAAGCAAAGCGTGATGGCTGGGGCCTCCTTTAATATCTGCAACACTATTTTACTCTGCCAGAATAACAATCTAAGCAACAGTAACTGCAGTTGCAACATCAGCAACGGCAGCAACTTAACCGACATGATGACGTCACTGCTGGATTCTTTTGAGGACGACCGGCAGCCGGTGCATGGGATGAAGCTGGTGATTGCGTCCGTCATCACACTGCTCATTATCATCAACAATCTCGTGAATCTCATTGTTTTACGGAAGATAAAAGAGATAGGAGTACGCATGAAGGTACGGGTATTAAAAATATATGTTTGTGTGCGGATGTGGGGGAGGTGGTGGGTGAGAGGGACAGAGAGAGAGAGAGAGAGAGAGAGAGAGAGAGAGAGAGAGAG
>NW_004797446.1:1006157-1009725 GCF_000002075.1 Aplysia californica
AGAGGGAAAGACGGAGAGAGAAAGAGAGAGAGAGAAAGAGAGAGAAAGAGAGAGAAAGAGAGAGAGAGAGAGAGAGAGAGAGAGAGATAGAGAGAGAGAGATGTCAGGAGCATAACTAAAAGTTCGCAGATAATACATCACTGCTTGCAAATGCCACCTTAAATCTTTCTGACATTGTGACCGTTGTGAAAGAGAATAACAAGATCAGCTGGCTAAACAATACACACAACGCTAGACAGAGAGAAAAATCGAACAACTGCACCAATGGAAATATCATGAGGCAACGTTTACAAACAATGACAGAAATACAATTGAAGAAGGAAGTTTAAGAGAAGCAAATGTTAAAGCAAAATCAAGATTCAGCCAAATGCGTAGGCTCTTTAAAACAAGGCAATTAAGGGAGAACTTTATGGAGAGCTAAATCGCTCCCTTTTCCCTACATTACGGCTCTGATACTGAAAGATAGAAGAAAAGAAAATATCTGCGTTTGAGGCATGCTGCTGCAAGAGAATGTCCAGAATTAGCTGCAAAACAACAATAAACAAAAGAATTATGATAATATATTTTTTTTTTAAATTTAATAAAATATTTTTAAAAAGACAAACGATGAGGTTGTCAGATGTTCTACACAAGACAAACCCTACTAAACAAAGTGAAAAGATTAAAGTACAGTGCTGTGATTGCACAGAATTCCAAGATATCCTTTTAAAACGAATACCCGAAGGCAAAGTGTCCGGCAGCCCAAGGCTAGGGAGGGAAACACTATGTGAACCGATAACATCAAAGTTTTGACTGGGCTAAATAACAGAACATATTAATATGATGACCATAAACAAAAGCGGGTCGGCAGAAATTGATCCCTGAGATAGATATGGGCACCTCCAGGTATCTAGGCAAGTCATGATTATAAAGGATATACCTTTTTTTTAAAAGCAACAAAAAAAAAACAACCCAACAAAACATGGGGGGCGCTCATTGGTAATCTTAACTGAAAGTCACCATAGGGCACCCCTTCACGAATTAGGAGTCGAACCTAGTACTTATCTTTGCTCAGACCCACTTACAATTAGAACAAAGACCCCATCTCACCCTTTTTGGCCAATATTCTCTCTCTCTCTCTCTCTCTCTCTCCACGTCCATACTTTATTGTCTCTATATAATAGATTTCTAACACGGTCGCTCAGTGTCTCTACGGTTCCCCCCCCCACTCTGTCTTTCTCTGTGTGTTTTTCTCTCTCTCTCTCACCCACACTCACGCACACACACACACACATAAACACACACACAT
Organism: Aplysia californica; assembly: GCF_000002075.1. Taxonomy (NCBI): domain Eukaryota; kingdom Metazoa; phylum Mollusca; class Gastropoda; order Aplysiida; family Aplysiidae; genus Aplysia; species Aplysia californica. The sequence goes on from NW_004797446.1 coordinate 1,007,446, forward strand.
TCACACACACATACACACACACACTCCCACAAACACCCTTCCGAATACTCAAGCTCATAAAACATAATTATAAACTATCCATACTGACACCGACAGACACACATACACACATGTATATGCAAACATTCACACACGCATACACATACACACACACACGCACACACACACACACACAAACTCACACACACACACACACACATGCATGCATGCACACATGCACGCATGCTCGTGCGCACTTACAATAATACTTTCTAGTCGATTAGGCGGGGGGGGGGGGGGGGGCATAGCAGAGACCCATTTCGGTACTTAGACTTTATATCAAATTTTAATCATAACGTTTTACAGTCTCGCCTCAGACTCTCAAAAGCAGCTAGATGATCGGAAATAATAATATTATTTTTAGGAATCGTCATGCAAATAAATGTCGTCCAGAACTTCTCTGATTATGACTCAAAGAACACTTCGCAAACTGTAACGACGCGTCACTGTCGTTGTTATTAAAATGGGCCAATTGCCTCTTAGAGTAGTTGATTAATTTTGCTTAGAAAAAAATCAGGGATCGTTATAATCTCTGCCTCCGAGTCAATTTATCAAAATGGGTAGGTGAGGCTAAGACACTTTTTAATAGTAATAGCCGATTGGGTTTCTCTCATCGCATTTCAAGAGGGCATTGCCCACATAGATACGGACTGTAATGATTCGTTGTAAGAACTGTGTCAACTGAGCCGTTGATACAACAGAATTTTCTCGAAGCTATGACGCAGCTGGTTCAGAACTTGATGACGACTCTGACACTCGGGGTCAGTACGCTTCTTTCTTATTTTTTTTTTGGGGGGGGGGGATAAAAGGGTAGGAGGAGAAGGGAAGATCACACTTTGTCTCGTTCTTCCAGAACTCATTATTTTTGTGTTATTGGCGATTACAAATTTCGATTGCAAATAATTCTAGTTTTCGGACCGGAATCCATTTCTATCCCAGACAAACAATTGACAGACATACTGTTAATTTGTTTACCCCACCACAGTTGCGTTAAAACTTTGCTATTGCAATTCCGTTCTGGCTGGTATCTCATTTGAGAGAATGATGAGATTGCGTGTGGCTAAAAAGGAAAACAAAACCACTGCAAGAATACTACTGAAGAAAAAGAAGAAAGATGTGCATTAAAAGATTAAAGAGCCATACACTGGCTTCCGGTTGGAAAAAGGAATCCTATAATATATAGTTTTTACCATCTGTTACGAGTACCTCAATAATGATAATCCGTTAAGCCTGTCTAGGCTTTTAACTAATTATATTTCTTCTCTCCATCTACTGCTACCCACTGACGAAACGATATTCATAGCTGCTAGAATGAAAATAAAATGTTTTAGTGTGGCTTTTTTTCTTCATATTTTTGGCCCTAAAATTTGGAACTAACTGCATTCCCCAGAACCCCAGAGCTAAACAAAACAAAAATCTCCTAATGTACTGCGGTCAAGAATTCGTAGAGCAACTTGTTGTCAAATATCTCCTTAACCATCGAACATAAACTCTCCAGCTTTTGCACAGTGACTTGTATCAATTTGTCTTAACGGATTAATATTTTGGAAAACACCAGTTAGCTCAGTTTTACAAGATTCCTAAAGAAATACTAATAAAAAATCCCAGTGGGTGTTTTGTACAGATTTTAAAAGGTTAGCAGCTAGGACAATTTTGCTTTTAAAAGCAAGTCTGTCATTTTTTTTTAAAATTTCGAGGCAATGTTTATTGAACGCTTGGTTTGAGAACGCTTAGAGCAAAACAGTGTTCACTGTACAATCAATTTCTTGCAACTAGTTTTGCAACTAAGAAGTGTCCTTTGTGAGCTGTGATGTAAGCTATAAAATGCGTATGCAAAATGTGTGTAAGAAGCGGGAAGTGCTGCGAACTATTCCATTTTCCGTATGAAGGAGATTTGTAGTATTTTATGCAAATTTATGAAGAAAAACTGTTTAATCTAGCCTCAATTGATGTGAGAAAATATGAATAAGGTAAAACAAATTGTTGCAAACTGCTGTCCAAAATATGAATGACATTGATTTACTCGTTCAAGAGATATTTGAGGAAAAGATACGTTGCACCACAAGTTTTTGACAGCAAAATAATACATTTAAACGACGATTACTTTAAAATATCATTTGTTTAACTCTCAGTTGGAGTGAGTTTGCTGTTGTTGATACGTTTTTCTTTGATTGGTAACTATTACTTTTTCTTCTTCTTCTTCTTCTTCTTCTTCTTCTTCTTCTTCTTCTTCTTCTTCTT
>NW_004797446.1:1010945-1012137 GCF_000002075.1 Aplysia californica
ATAATAAAAATAATAATAATAATAATAATTTATTATTATTATTTTTATTATCAATATTATTATTATCATTATTATTATCAATAATGTTTGTTACCATCAGATTCTGCTAATCAGCTTGAGCACCTCCGACATATGTCTTGGCTTTCTGGTCTGCCTGCCAGGCGTAGTGTCAGGCTTGGTAGGACGCTGGCCATTCGGTGTTGCGATGTGCCAGATCACGGGCATGGTCAATGGTGTGGCCATAAGCGTATCGCTCTGGAGTCTGATGGCCATCAGTATAGAGAGATGTCAAGTCATCCATAGACCTTTTATGTAAGTATGCCAAATTTGAATCACTTTTGCAAGGATAATCTGTCTGCAATATTCCTTTCTGAATAAGGCAAATTTGGTTGCGTGTAATGATAAAAAATACTTTGCTTCACAGTTTCATTATTACCTCTATGATAGACATCTTCATTTGTTCAATTTGCTTTTATCTGTTTATTTTTCTTCTTTTCAAGCTTACAATACTTTTCCCTTCCAATAAATCGACCCTCCCATTTCAAACATTTTACTTTAGTTGTACTGCATCAGTCACTTGGTTCTCTACTATCATGCATTGCGACTTCTTAGCCTGATCGCCGTAGCTTTCATAATTGTATTTTGTTACAACTTTCCATGGAAATGATTGCAGCCCCCCCCCCTCCCCTCCCCTCGCTATCAAGCCTGTTACACAAGTAATTTGCTTAGTTCACCGACAAACTGAGAAATTAAATGTGTGCGGGATTTTGTTAGTGGTGTCGGTGGTAATCTTTGTTAAGCCACGCAGAAAAAGCATACGCTAAGATAATAGAACGACGAATTAGACCAATCGTAGAGAGAAACCTGAGCGAAGCTCAGATCGGATTCCGCAAGGGAAGAGGTTGCAAAGATGCTGTTTTGGCATTGCAACAACAGCTATGAGACAAAACCATCGAGCACAACAAAGAATCCGGCATCGTCCTCATTGATCAGGAGAAGGCTTTCGACCGAGTTAACCACGTCACACCATGCCTACCCCGAGGTGTCATCTCTGACTCAGAGTTTGACTTGTAATGACACTCGCTGCCGTTGCAACATTCTGCCATATCCAGGCCAGCTCATGTTTTAATGTTCTCTATCCAAATTACTCTTTGTCTTCCCCTGGCTCTCCTGCTCCATAATATAATATATA
>NW_004797446.1:1012237-1016595 GCF_000002075.1 Aplysia californica
GGGTTGTTGTTGTTGTTGGGGTTTGTTTTTTTGTTTTTTGGGGGGTTTAAAGTGGTTGACGACGCTCTGGTATGGTTTGCTGCTTCTTTCCTATCAAACATCTATTGCCTATATGTCTCCTCGTTCTTTTCTTTGTATGTTAAATTCTGTAACACATTGTTAATTCTCAGCTCTTATTTGGGCAAATTATGATGTTGCAAGTGCTGTAAAATTATTAAACTAAACAGTGCACTCCATAGTGGACCCGAAGTACGTCAGATTGCACAGGCTTAACCAGCAAGAACGTAATTATTATTACTGTTCGGTATAAAACGATACATAGTCGTTTGGTTTGAGGAATGTTATATATCATAATATTATGTACATCATAATATTATGACAGTTCCTAAAATCTGAAACCTTGTTTATATTTCTCTTTCAGCGCTCGCAGAAAGAACAGCACCCTGACAGCTATACTGGCGGTCATCTTCATCTGGTCGTTCAATACACTTTTCTTCGCCTTCCCCATCTTCCTGGAACCGGACTTGCAATACTACAGATACAGCCGCGACGTGATATCCTGCAGCTTTGAATGGAAAAGTTCTGTTTACTTTCTGATTGCCAAAGCTCTTTATCCCTTCCTTTCTGGGACTGTGATTGTCTGCACAAACTGGAAGGTCAGTCTATATCGCTGACTTAGGTCAATAAAAATTAATAGTTAATGAGGAATTTCCCATGTAGATATTTCTCTCTGTCTCTCTCTCTCTGTCTCTCTCTCCCTGTTTTTGCTAAGCTCTTTCTTGTGTGTGTTTTGATTGCATTCATTGACATCTTTGGGTTTTTTTTCTTTGTACTTGGTTCTTTCTCTTTATATTCCTGATCAATAGATACCCCCCCCCCCCTCCTCTTTTCGCTTTCTATTTCTTCGGTTTCGCAATTTTCTATTAGTGTTTGTCTTTGTTGCCTTTGCTGTGATGCCCACATTTCCGTTTGGGATTTCATTGGGTTTTTATCAGTGACTTCATTTCTTTTTCAAACTTTTCTTCCTTTCTTTTCAACCCATTGAGTCACTGACAATAGGTGATTCCCACGTCTATAAAAGAAGATGGAAAATAAAACTTTTCCTTTGATAAGGGGATTTAATATGGCACTGTATGCGCTACTGAGTTGCAACATTTAGTTACTCGCGCACACACACACACACACACACACACACACAAAGATACACAAAAACATACACACATACTCACAAACACAGACAGACAAACACACACATGTTTACAAAAACTTTGACATTTAAACAGACATACATAACCGGATGTCTAAGCAAAAATTTATAGAACGTCCACAATGATGTCAAAGAAATAATAAAACATCCTCTCCATTGTTTAAGAAGCTTCATACTATTTAAATCATGAAAAGAGTAAAACTTACCTTTTCTGTACATTTGAATAAGTATGTTGTTGCGGCTCCTTGAAGAACTGGTGAATTTTTTTCGATTTTACGCCCCTATTAACACTGTACGTTTATTTAAGAGGCAGGACCTTGAGTTAAACGTCCATCTCCGAAAGGACTGAGCCAAACTGGAAATTCATGTAAAGTGCCTTTACCAAGGACACAATGTCGGACCGAGCTGAGGCTCGACCGAACCCTTGAACCCACAATATCACGAGTACGAGTCCGGTAGGCTACCGACACCACAGCTAATTGAAAGGCCGTTGGAAAAGTACATAGAGAAAAACAGGAATGTTCAATTCCATCATGAGAAAGACAGACCGTTGAGATTGAAAAGTGATGACTAAGATTTCTGTTCCAAAAAATTGAGCACAGGTGTCGGCTGGTGAATTTCGTTATTGCAAACACAGAACTTATTTACCCTACAATATTGACTTTTTTAAAGGTTTTGGTTTCATGTTCCTGAGTTGATTAAGCTGACGAGGTCAGAAACGTTCAAGGGGAATACACAAACTATAAACCCAAAAGGACCTTGAACAGACCAGAGGAGGAAAGAGGTTCAAAATAATAATATTAGCATGAAATTGCCCCAATGCTAGAGATATATCACTTTCAATGTAATGAAAACAAACAGCGGTACGAAATGGGGTCGGCTTTGACTGGCAATAAACCATTTTCGTCTGGTAAAAATACATACTATACAATGTTGTTGTTGTTGTTGTTGTTGTTTTCAAATTATTTGTTTCTTTGTTTGCTTGTTTTTGGTGGGGGGGGGGGGTTGTTGTTGTTGTTGGGGTTTGTTTTTTTGTTTTTTGGGGGGTTTAAAGTGGTTGACGACGCTCTGGTATGGTTTGCTGCTTCTTTCCTATCAAACATCTATTGCCTATATGTCTCCTCGTTCTTTTCTTTGTATGTTAAATTCTGTAACACATTGTTAATTCTCAGCTCTTATTTGGGCAAATTATGATGTTGCAAGTGCTGTAAAATTATTAAACTAAACAGTGCACTCCATAGTGGACCCGAAGTACGTCAGATTGCACAGGCTTAACCAGCAAGAACGTAATTATTATTACTGTTCGGTATAAAACGATACATAGTCGTTTGGTTTGAGGAATGTTATATATCATAATATTATGTACATCATAATATTATGACAGTTCCTAAAATCTGAAACCTTGTTTATATTTCTCTTTCAGCGCTCGCAGAAAGAACAGCACCCTGACAGCTATACTGGCGGTCATCTTCATCTGGTCGTTCAATACACTTTTCTTCGCCTTCCCCATCTTCCTGGAACCGGACTTGCAATACTACAGATACAGCCGCGACGTGATATCCTGCAGCTTTGAATGGAAAAGTTCTGTTTACTTTCTGATTGCCAAAGCTCTTTATCCCTTCCTTTCTGGGACTGTGATTGTCTGCACAAACTGGAAGGTCAGTCTATATCGCTGACTTAGGTCAATAAAAATTAATAGTTAATGAGGAATTTCCCATGTAGATATTTCTCTCTGTCTCTCTCTCTCTGTCTCTCTCTCTCTCTCTCTCTCTCTCTCTCTCTCTCTTTCTCTCTCTTTCTCTATCGTTCTTCCTTTCTCTCTCCCCTTCCTTCCCCTCTCTCCGTCTCTGTCTCTCTGTCTCTGTATGTATGCCTGTCTGTCTGTCTGTCTGTCTCTCTCTCTCTCTCTCTCTCTCTCTCTCTCTCTCTCTCTCTCTCTCTCTCTTTCTCTCTAGCCCTCTCGCCCCTCATTACAAAAATATGTACGATTGCTTGTCAATTCCAACGTAAGAACAAAATGTCAAAATGTTGCAGAAGGCCTGCGCCTGCTTTAATCATTATTTCTTACGAGTCGTTGATTCTAATGTATACAGCCGGCACACATCTAGACATTCGTGTTGGGAAATAACTCTATTTCGTCCAACATTTTTTTAAAAATGTAAGATAGTAAAGGTTTAACGACCATATCAACACTATGAGATTATTTGTCTGATCTCCGAGTTTAACACCCATAGCCGAAAAGACCGAGTAAATAGAAAATTTATAATTATAAAATGCCTCCCCGCAAAGACAAAGATAAGATAAGAGAAGAGAAGAGAAGAGAAGAGAAGAGATTGTCTTATCTCAGGTTCAATCACCTTTTTAAAATAGGAAACGAAAAAAACCAAACAATCAAGGCGATCGCTTTCACAGTAATACGTACATTTACCAACAACCAAAGCAATCTTCCACAGGTCGACAAAGCAAATGACAATTAGAAATTACTGAACCATGATTTGCTTATATTTCGTACACATCGATAAGAGTAGGCTCCGGCCGCCAGCCGGACAAAATTCAAAATTGATTCCTACCAAACTGAAAAATATAATGTTTAATATACCTCGAGCGCTCATTCGAGCTCTTATAATAATTATGACCTTAGACATTTTCGAACGCCGGAAAACGTTAACCAAAACCAACCCAAAAAAGTCTGGAACTCGTTAACGCTTTTCTAGCATGCTCGACAGATCGAGTTGACGCCAGTACAAGGGATAATGTTTCTGAAGCCCTTTACATTAATCTGACGTTGTCTAGTCTACTCTAGAGTTGCAATTGGCTGACCTTTGGATCTAATGCGCTTTAGATGTCTGCCCCGGGTCTGAAGCCTTAATGATGTTCTCTCTCTCTCTCTCTCTCTCTCTCTCTCTCTCTCTCTCTCTCTTTCTCTCTTTCTCTCTCTCACTCTCTTTCTTTCTTTCTCTATTTCTCTCTTTTTCTCTCTCCCCCCTCTCTCTCTCTTTCTCTCTTTCTCGCTCTCTCTCTCTTTCTCTCTTTCTCTCTCACTCTCTCTCTTTCTTTCTCTCTTTCTCTCTTTTTCTCTCTTTTTCTCTCTCCCTCTCTCTCTCTCTTTCTCTCTTTCTCTCTCTCTCTCTTTCTCTCTCTCTCTCTCTCT
>NW_004797446.1:1017506-1037506 GCF_000002075.1 Aplysia californica
CTATCTATCTATCTATCTATCTATCTATCTATCTATCTATCTATCTATCTATCTACCTGTCTATCTATCTATCATTATGACTGACGTTAGTTGGCTGCTGTTGACTGCATTTTGTCAATGTTGGTTGATTATGCTCGACGCAATTTACATCAATTAAGAGGCGGGTTTTAATCGTGACTGCCAGGGCCATTCGTGACTGAGAGGAATACCACATTCTATGTTTTTTTAAACCCGAGATATTCGAGAAAAATATCTCAACACGTGAATCGAACTCTGCATGCGACGATGAACCAAACGACAACTACACCACAGACCTCAGTCTTCTTTTGATCCCCTAAACAATAACTGCAATACAAGAATATAAAACGTTAGACACCCACCAAAAATTAAACGTAGTTTCTGGTTAAACATTGTTTCATGCACCTATCAGCTATTGTCTTAAAAGTCTGTCTGACTTTATTTCCTACGTCTATAAATTATTTCTAAATAAAGAGGTTAATTGTCTTTCTATTTATCTATTTTCTTATACTTCTGTTGGGAGGTCACATCCCTCTTGGCCCAGATTGGTCCTTGCAAGTAGGGTTGAAGCAGAATGGTCTAAAGTATCTAAATTGTGTCAGTGAAGCATAGAACATACATTTAGGTTCAACCAGTCTCATATTTTTGCAAGATAGGCTTCTGTGGAGTAGTGGTTAGACGTCGCAAGCAGAGGGTGTAAGTTCGATTCCAGTGTGGGGAGACTTTTTATCAGAATCTCCATCTTTTCTTCAGTTAGTCCGTTGCTTTCCTTTCAGTGCGGGTGGCTTTGACAAGCAGGGTCGAAGTGTGCCTCCTTCATGAATTAATTGTTTCAATGGAGGTGTACATAAAGTATTTTAGTTTGTCACGCGTCTTTCTTAAAATGTATGAATGTAGCAAGTGGGTCATTAAGGTGCTCATTCTCCTAATTGTTTCCTGTTCACACCTTTCAGGTACACTGTTACCTTAAAAAGGCTCAGCGAGTGAGGAAAAAGTGGATCCTTCGCTCGTCATCGAAGTCATCAAAGGTCGAAACTCCTGTATCACCTTGCAGTCCAACGACAACGACCAGTCTCCAGTCTATAGCCACTCCTACCAACGTAAAATTGATCAACTCTCCAACAAATATTGGTGATTGTATCTCCCAAAAATCTGTGTCAAGTCAGAATTGTCTGGCAAACACTCAAAACAGTGATTCCGATAATAAACTGTTTGAACAGAAACATGGTATGACGAGACGACTAAATCTGAGTAGCGAAAGAGTCGATCTGAAAGAGAGCAAAACAGAAGCAATGACGATCGAGCCTTCAACTAGCGGGAAAGGTACACTCCAAGACGATTGGACTGGATCAAAAGTTAAACATCACGGCTCAGAAGCGAACGGCGAACGCCCTACGCTTTTCGCTCGATCACGTGACGTCTCTGATATAATCACTGAAAAGCCACGAGTTTCTCATTTAGATAACGGAGTGAAAAACCCCCCGAATGCTTTAGAATTTCGTTCGGGTGTTTCAACCCTCTCCACGAACCCACAAGATCTTCGCGCACGAAGGGATATCGTCCCCGATACTGGTCTGGTGACGAAATCGATGCTTCGTTACGAAAAGAAAGCCCGGATGCTTCTCATTTGCGCGTCTATGAGCTTCTTTGCTCTCGTAACCCCTTACATGGTATCGTCCTTCGTAGAGAAGGTATGTCACGGGGTAGTTCTGCCTCCTTGGCTGAAGTTCACAGCGTTATGGCTGCTGAACACAAACAGCCTAATGAACGTGTACGTGTACAGTGCTGTGTATAGCGAGTTCAAGATGCACACCAAAATGTTGGCACGTCACATTCTCTGCCTGAAACACAACACACTGCCGACATTGATCGGGAAGAAAAATTCTCAAGGAAACAACGACGCCCACGTAACTAGCAGTGCCAGTTGCACACCGATGAAAACATTACTGAAATCAGCGTCATCTATTTCAACAGACGAAAAGCTCGCTCGAAATTCACCGCAACCAAGCCATAGTGAGAGGTACTTGACTCTAAAATGTTGTCAGCGTCCCAGGTTTGAACCCCGCGACGATATCGGACTGCCCAACAGGCCTGTGGGCAACTCCTTTCTCACCGTTCCCACGAGCACTAGGATGTGCATCACTCACATAGCCTGCCCGACAGTTGAGTTCGAAGACAATAAAAGCATGTGTACGATAGATGTTTAAACTTCTATCACCAACTCGAACACGTACAGACGTACAGACGATTTTAGAACAAACTGACGCTCAAAGACAATGGCTTCATGTTCAATGTCACTAATGACTTGTACTAGTGTCTTTCGCCCTCTTGGCCGAGAATCGTACTACACGAAACAAAAACTGCTTGTCAAAGGTTTTGTCGGCGAGTTGTGAACAATGAAAATTACAGAAGCCTGACTACAGATTTGAGAATATTTTTGAGCTTTTTGGGTTTTGGAGGGGTAGTTATTCATAGTAAAGCGCACAACCGTGGATATACGCAAAACAGTATTATTATTATTATTATTATTATTATTATTATTATTATTATTATTATTATTATTGTTATTATTGTAGTAGTAGTAGTAGTAGTAGTAGTAGTAGTAGTAGTAGTAGTAGTAGTAGTAGTAGTAGTAGTAGTAGTAGTAGTAGTAGTAGTAGTAGTAGTAGTAGTAGTAGTAGTGGTGTGTTGTGTTGATGCTGCAGGCTTCTATTATTTCATAGCTCACCGAGAAAACGTTTGGCCCACGGCTTGGTTGTAGTGTCTGTTGGGTTTACTGATTCAGCTTTGGGTTGACTCACCTTCACTCTCCCCAACTCGGGTTCCAGACGAGGATTTAAGTTTACTGATAATAATATCAACGAGAGCCGTCCAATGTCAATGAGGTCGAGCTAATCTCGTTTTTTAAAGTTCCAAAGCTAGTTTTTGTTTTGTTTTGTTTTTTAAGCTTTTGTAAAAGTTGTACGGCCCTTGCAAAATGATCAGGTCATACAAGTGCCAAAATACCTAAGCCAGCTTGCGTGAGGACGCTTTGAAGAAAATAGACGAACCTTCTCCAACGTCCTCCTGCCCAAAACAATCACCTGTACAAATAGTCACTTGGATACAACTTTTACGCCTTGACCAGTTTCTCTGAATTGGCAAAGGGGTCTGTAACACTATAGTCATACAGCCAGCAGCACGAGGAACCCCGTCTAGTCAAGCTGCTAAGGGAGTGAAGAACCCTCGCATTCTCTATTTTTTGGCAAGACAGGCATTGGTCGACTTCACTGACACAGACTAAATAAGCAGTGCCCACTGGCATCATCGCTTCGGTTCGGGTCGGTTCGGTTTTTCGGTTTTCTCGGTTTTCTCGGTTTGGGGCAAGCCGGATTGTTCCCAACGGTAGGGACAAAACTGACAAAACCGACACAATCGAGGATAACTTTCAATAACAAACATGTTTAATTTCAAAGCTGCGCGTCGAGTGATCGGTTTCGGCATTTATATATTTAGAGTGAAGCCACAGGAAACCGAATCGAACTGAACCGAACCAAAACGAATAGATCCTCCATTGGGCTTACTACTTTAATTTACTTTTACCGTATCCGTCCTCTTGTACCTGTAGGGCACCGCTTATTAAATGAGTTACTGTACTTGACTTTGCTGGATTGGTGTAGCAATGTGCCAAATCGATGTAGAAATGCCACGAGTGACTACTATGGCGTCTGTGGGTAAAGGTTAGGCACTTCGCTGTAGCGTGCTAGAGATACGGATTCGATTCCCGAATGGTTCTAATTTTCAAATAGAGTATCTCGATTTTAATGCTGGAATGCCGTATCCCTCTCAGCCCGCGTTGTTCCTCACATTCAGAGTCGGAACCACACCACCTATATTATTTATAATTATATATATTATATTTATATATATGTATATATATATAATGTATTTATTTATTTATATCCTACGTTAATGCGGGCATAAAAAACGGCTACAAAAACAAATGAAAGATGAGAGTGGCTGTGAAAATGTTATAGCTCCAAGAGAACACATACATTCCAGTGCCGTCTCTCTACAGGCTTAGTGCATTATTATTCTTTTTTGTGTTTCTTGTTACGTGCTGTGCCTTGACTAATGTAAAATACTGATGGAGGGGGGGGGGGGTGAAGGGGGAGCTTTTAACCTCTTCATTACTTAACCCTTGCCATGTCTCACGATTGTTGTACGTAATGTTGTTTCCCACTGTTTTGATCCTTCATTATGTCCAGCATGTCTTGATTGTTTCGATATAATTTCTTCTATAATTTGTTGACTTTATGTTACAAGTTAAGAGAAATTCTACTTCATTTTGCTTTTATATTTCTTTCTTTCTTTTTTCATTTTAAAAATTTTTTATTTTGATTATGTATAATCCTATTCCGACATTAGTGCCAACATATTTTCTATTAAATAGAATTCCCCACCTCCTTGATAGAGTTGAAAATAGGGGGGGGGGGAGGGACTTTGTAAAGACATACCTCGTTTGTTTTATTTCGTTTTCAGACATAGCATACATACTCCCGAATATTATTTTACTTTGACTAAGCCAAGTTCATAATATAGAAAATGTTAGTCATATTGACAATAATAAAGGCAATGATGTGACAGCTAACAATATAATATAATGTAATATAATATAATATAATATAATATAATATAATATAATATAATATAATATAATATAATATAATATAATATAATATAATATAATATAATATAATATAATATAATATAATATAATATGATATAATATAACATAATATAACATAATATAATATAATATAAAATAATATAATATAATGCAATGTAATATAATGTAATATAATATTATATATATTACATAATATTATAGATATCATAATGATTATGATAATAATAACAACAACAACAACAATAATAATAGTAATATTAATAATAATAATAATAATAACAATAATAATAATAATAATAATAATAATAATAATAATAATAATAACAATAATTATTTATTATATACAGTACTGATAAGGTTGATAACAGCAGTAATGATACTAATAATGATAGAAGTAGAAGAGATATTGAACATAAAATACTATTGATAATCATACTCTCAGTGATAAAAACATGAACGTAATACCCATGTCCATAATGACAAGAATGATGACAATGATACTGCTAATGATAATATACATTGTTTTGATATTGACTTTTCTATTAGAACCTTTCTGATTTCCTGTGCATTTAGCTCTTGTCATTTGTATGTTTAGTTTAGACCTCACTGGTTGCATTTGTTGTTGTTGTTTATTTAATTTTTAACAAGTTTTTGTTTTCATCAGAAGGTTAGACCATGCTCCTTGCTCATGCTGTGTGCTAAACTTTGCGGTTGTGTGATTCGTTAGATAAAATATTGCACTGTACGAACAGCATTATTCCCTTTCGAAACGCAGCAAATAAACAGACATACTACTCATGGGTTATAGTGGGTTTTTTTCGCAGGCTTGGGGGGGGGGGGGGTGGTATTTTTAGAATATGGAACGAATATGGAAAGAACTATTTTGTCCTCACAAGAAGGGAGACATTGAAACCCTGAACAATGGTTGATGGTGTGAAGCTAACCGCTCTGACCAGTGTCAAGTCTCTCCCACATCTACGTCCTATTCGTGATTTATGGGACCTTGCTCACTGTCGAGGTGGTGTGATTTCAACTGATCAAAGGCTCATTGTACCAAGTTCACCAAGTAGCATCGAGGATCGCCTGTCTAAATCATAAAAGGCATTTCTTTAAACGGTCAAATAACAAATGTATTTTTCCATGTGCACACCAGCACAGGATCTCCAACAACATTCGGCATAAGTTATCATTGTTTTATGGAAACGAACGCTCATTCAGACCGAAGGGCTAGAACCCAAATGGCCGTTGGATCGGAAAAGTATGGAAACGAACGAAACGTCCGGCCTGTCCGTGTGTCATTGTTTCTGGCAAACCTTTAAAAAAAAGTTGATTCTGTTGATGAAGTCATTATTAAAATTTGTCTTTGTCTGCACACGCGAGCATAGCATCCCGCTCAATATTTAGCAAGGTAATAGTTTTTGTTGTTTCATGGAAATGAACAAAGAATCCAGCCCGTTTTTTATATAATTGTTTTTGGAATACTGTTTAGAAACGGAAAAAAAGAGTTGGTTTTGTTGATGAAGTTGTTATTGAGAATTTATTGAAGCATGTTGACAAAGACGAAATAAAAACGATCATGCCATTTGTGACATTGTTCCACATTTGTTTCTTCTAATGTTTCCTTAGCTCTCCTCACTGCCAGGTACTGTCTATTGTGTAGCAGTTATGCGCTTTGATGTTATACGCAGGAGACCCCGTTCGATTTCCGAGTTGGGAGAAAATAATAATTATCGAGTATCTCGGTCTTTCTTCTGGAATGTTGTATCTTTCTCAGCCCGGGTTGGCCCTGACGGGCATTGATCTAAATTGTGTCGATGCGAGCGTAAAAAACAAAACAAAACAATATACGTTTAGTAAAAAAAATAAACACTGCCTGATTAAGTGATGTTCTTAATACAGACTTAAGAATGAGAATTAGAGTGAGTTATCACATTGTGTATTATAGAGCGCCTTGTCAATTTTGGGTCTTTCCATCGTGTTCATTGCTGCAGTTGGTGACCTTGCTGGTGACGTCTGTGATTTCATTGTCGTTGTCGTTGTCGTTGTCGTATTTATTACTGTGAAGACTAAAGTCCATGTTGTGGTTATTGCTGTTGTTCTTGTTCTTGTTCTAGTTATTTCAAATGTTTATTACTCTTGTTGTCATTTTTGTTGTTATTCTTGCTGTTATTGCTCTTGTTTTTGTTTTTGTTGTTATTGTTGTTGTTGTCTTTGTTCTTGTTACTGTTACTGGTGTTGGTGGTGGTGTCTGTGTTCTTCTTCTTGTTTAGGCTCTCGGACTCACAACCGTAAGTTCGTGGGTTCGAATCCTGTCAGGGACCCGACGTTGTGTTCTTGGGAAAGGCACTTTACACGAGTTTTCCTCACTTCACCCAGGTGGGAATGGGTACCCAACCCAGCAAAAGACAGTGAAAGATCTTGTCAGTTTGTTAGCGTTTGAGCGCTTAATCAGCTGCTTGCACTATATGCTTCCCGTGAAGCTGAGAATGTTTCTGAGTTTTCTATGGTCTGCTGGGGTAATACGAGATAGAGCTTGCGGTCAGGCGGGGTTATGCGCTATACAAATGCTATTTATTATTTATTATTATTATTATTAATAATGTTGTTTACGTTGTTGTTGTTGTTGTTGCTCTTGCTGTTCTTGTTGCCTATGTTCATGTTCTAGTTATTGTTTAATGTTGTTGTTGTTGTTGTTGTTGTTGTTGATGTTGTTGTTGCTCCTTTTATTCCCTTGCTGTAAGCGGAACAACTCTCTGTTAATGCACACTACTGCTGCACACAGTCTGTTTCGAAAGTAAATAAATTTACATTTTTTGTTTGAGTGTCTCCTTAATTTTTTTTTATGGGGTCGACGAATGCTAAGGTGGAGTTTTTCAATAATTAGTTTCTATATTGTGCTTGTACCGACGTTTGAGGTGTAGCAGTTAGGTGTGTTTGTGGTTGTTTGTTTTTCTTTGTTTTTGTAAGTGTTTTACGGCGTTCGCAACTGCGTAAGGTCATATGAGCGTGCGGAACACACTAAACGTTTTCAGTTGGTAGGAAATTTTGATTTTTGCCCGGGTGGCGGCCGAAGCCTACTCTTATCGATTTTAGACCACCAAGGGATCTTTAACGTGCACAACTTGCACACGGGACCTCCGAGATTTTTTACCCTTGTCCGAGAAGGCTAGGTGTAGATCTTTCCTACCAGAAGATCAGGGGTGTGGCTGAAAGACAGCAGTAAGAAGAAGCCAATGAGTAGCAGTAGAGAGACTGCAGAAAGAATCAGGAGCCCAGAGGAGGGGGCAAAGGAGGTGAAGGGGTGGGGGGCAGAAAGAGGAAACGAAAGCAGACGACAGAACATTGCTAGAGAGTAGGAAAGGAGGTGAAAGGAGACAAATTTAGAGAAGAAAATTTTTCGGTCGCTACCCGGATTCGAACCCGGGACTTTTGAATGAGAGGCGAACACCTTAACCTCTAGGCCACGAGAGCCCCCGTTTGTGGTTGACGAAAAAGACCTAGGTTCGACCAAAAAGAGATTTTAAAAATCCAGTATCACTATTATTTAACGGGATGTTGTACTGCTTTCAGCCAGGGGTGGCCCTGACAGGTAAGGTCGAACCCCACGTTTCAAAAGAACTAAATTGTGTCGATGGGGCCATAAAAGACACCTACATAATTTGAAACACAGCTTTTAAACACAACAGCGCCCCCCTCCTCCCGCCACATTCCCCCCCCCCCCCGCCTAACCATCCCCTTTCACTGAAAAACCTTACTTTTTCTTTTTAAGGATGTTCTCTACATGAAGAGTCTAGGAAAATTTGTACAATCAGTTATAAAATTAATAGACTTATATCAACCTGTGGCTTCAATCCTTTCACTTTATCCAACGAATGGATTGGATTCTGTATTTTTTTAAAGATCTAAACCTACGTTAATCTCTTCCATACGAAACCGTATCCTGTGATAAAGAAAATCCGTGGGGAAATAACGGTAATTGAAAGACTTCGTCATCCCCTTTCATGAGACATGAGGGGGCCATGTAATTGCACACAATACTTGATTAATCCATTAGTTGTGTTTCTATTCCTGGGAGTATTAGAAGGGACATCGTCGCTTTCTCCACCTTCTCCTCTTATCTGAATAAGCATAGTATGGTTAGCTGTTTACCTTTCTTATCATGGTTTCGTCTGTGACCTTCAAGCAGAGGCGAAGCGTCTATGTAATCAAATATTCACTGCTTCCCTTCCTAAATTTGAAACATTGTCGCAGTCAAGTTCACCAATAGACGTAAACTTCTTAAATTAAATGTAAAAAGACGTTCATAATCACCAATGAACAATAGATTATGCCTAACCTTTAAAACCGTTTCATTGCCACAGAAATAGCCTGTTCGCTCCAATCGGGCCACTCCATAAGCAGTCACAAGCTTTGAATAAGTAAGGTTAAAGTGAGGCTAGAAGAGTCTACCGATAGAGTTGAAGGGAACATGTTCATAGCAGTCAAAACTGTTTCATTGCCACATACACCCTGTTCACCCCCTTTGAGCCACAGTTATAAGCGGCCACACGCGCTGATTATGTAAGCTATTACACTGGTCGAGTCTACCTCACAGATGTGAGGGGAACTAACTCCTAATAATATCTTAACTGCTGCGAGTAAATGTACTTGTTATTTTTCCTCGACTTTTCAAGGTCATGACCTCAATTATGACACCGGCTCCTGGCCGCGAAAAGCTAGACAAAAACAGCCAAATGTGAAATAAAAAATTTATAATTGGCATGCTCTACCAAAGTGTTTAGACTGTCTGGTATACTGACATCTCTGCTTCTTTCCTTGGTGTTCGTGTATTCAAAACTGAAGTTAAAGTTAAGGTTAGTTAGAATGAATATTTAATTAAATACTTTCCCGATTATTTTAGCCGTTGAATATACAAACAACATGAATTCAGGATTTGTTTTTATTCACAACTCAGAGTTTAGTTGCCGCCTCCAGTGGCAGTAAAATTCTTGTGACTTGTGTGAGTGTGATATCTCCAGGCCCTATCTGGTCCCATCTCACTTTTATTACCCTGTCAAACAAGTCCGCCTTCGCCCCTGCCTTCAAGCGTTATTTATTTTGAGAAGAATTTACAACTATTCCTTTTTTGTACCGAACAGTTGATGGACACAAAGGATGTTGTCCAACATCAGAATCATAATAATAAATGTCTCACGTCAAGTAAAAAACGATACATCTTATTCTGTTTTTGCATGCATCTTTTTGAGTAATGCTGTAAATGTCAAGGCTATACATGAAAACGGGCTTGCTTATCATAACAGCAAAACTCTTTGTTTTACCATTTGTTTAATCATTGATTGATTTTACTGGAGAGCTTTAGAATCAGATGTCTGAGGGCATTATATTTTGTTTTTGTTGGTTGTTGTTGCTGTTGAACTGGTTTCTGATTTGCGTTGTTTTGTTTTGTTATGTTTTGATTTTCCGTTTGTTTTTGTTCTGTTGGCTTTCTTTTCATAGCGATCAACTCATTGTGGCTGGCGAGTGTGTTTTCTATTCTAGTATCCTGTAAAACGGTTTATAATTTCATGAAAATTAAGAACCCAACAAGCTTTGGAAAGAGAAGAGGGGTCGCCCATTGTCACCCAAGGGAGATGTCCTGTCGCACCCGCCGGTCAATTGTTCGTCCAACAGGGCTCAATTTTCCAAGGGACATCATCAAACCACAGGGGATCTTTAACTCGGGAGTTACCTCCCGTAGTTTCAAACGAGTCATCGCCAAGCACGGATTTGGCCATTACAACACGCAGGAAATGGGACTGTCCACATAGCGCTGGGCTTCGACTTAGATTTACATTATCTGGATAATTTTATCCTGATGAACTACTTGGAGGTAACCGGATATAATTGGGCAGACCTTGATTTCATGCCGACTCAACCACGTAATCTTAGACAAGAAAAGAACTTTCTTACCCTTGACTTGCTGCTGGTTGCTAGTTTAAAAGCAAGTCTGGCTCTTGGGAATTTCTGACTGGTCTGGATTCGAATCCCCCCCCCCCCCCGCCTTCCCCGGTCGCAAAATGTGTGGACTGCTATAGCAGGCATCGCATGTCTGGTCTGTCCTACCTGGTCCCCCCCCTCTCGAAGAAAGCAAGCGTGACCCAATTATCAGCTTGATGATAATAATAATAATAATACTAATACTAATAATACTAATACTAATACTAATAATAATAATAATAATAATAATAATAATAATAATAATAATAATGATAATAATAATAATAAAATATCACTTCTACAGCGCTCATTCCCTGGTGGCTCTTGGCGGTTCATGATAAAGACTTGAAGGGAAAAAGCAGGCGGAAAATTAAGTACAAGCGGATTGGGACTTCAACTCGGGCCTTCTTATCTAAATCAGGCGCAAGAACTGGATATCCAGACTTACTTTTGGGTTTCCACCCAGCCCTTCTGTCCACACACTGTGACAAAGGTCAAAGCGCTGACATTAAGATTAGTTTACCCAATACAGAAAGCTCCGGAAGTCATGTATAGGTGGGGTCAGAAATAGAGAGTCCCCGCCCCTAGCTGTGAAACATCTCGATTTATGAGTGTCTCTGTAGAGAAAGCTATTTCGGTAAAACACTTTCTAGACATATTAAATGTCAATGCGGTAAGGCAAAATTGCCACCCGATAAAGTACTGTTTATCCCCCTATTTTCGTCTGTCTATCTGTGGTTGTTTCTATGAAGGATTTTCTTCAACAAGGAAGTACTAACGTCTGTGGTGAAGGAGTTAAGCGTTTTGCTGTACCACGTGGGAGATCTGAGTTCGATTCCCCATTGAGGAGAGTTTTTGTCAAGTATGTCGGGTTTATTTCTGTTGGTATGCTGTATCCCTCTCAGACCGGCTTGATCCTGACAGATAAGATTTAACCCCGCGTTTGAAATGTTTTTTTTAAAAATGCATCAACAATGACCGACAAAGCAAGAAACAGTAACAACAGCAACAACAACGATAATAACAGCAAAAAACCAAGGGTGGGTATAACGAAAGAAATATATCTTTAAAAAACAGCGTGATGGCAGTTTGAAAGAAAAGGGACACTCCAACATTCTTCACAAGACACCCCCCTCCTTTCCCTTCCCCTTTTCCCCTCCCCCACCCTTCCCCCTCCCCCACTTACAGACACACATAATATACATTATCACGGTGTCTTTGCTGTGGGGGGTAAAAGCGTAACCCTGCCAAACATGTCACCCTGGGGAATGTTCAGTGAAGCGTGAGGTATTTTCTCAAGAATAAAAAAAAAAAAACCCAACAAAGACACAAGAATGAACTACCCTTTTTGAGTTTTGTCTTTCTTTTTTTCACCCTTTCTACTTTAAAAGAAATTGGACACTTTGATTAAGTGATTTTGCTTTTTGTAATTTTTCTTTTTCAGATTAGGTGTCAGGTCAGGGTTATCCTTGCCACTTGTAAAATGTGAGCTATCGAGGTGAAATCAGGCGCTTGTCAAAGAAACGGCATTTTCCCGCTAGTTTGGCAATATTCATCGAATTTTTTTTTCACTCAATATCTTTTACACCCATTTGAAACCACACTTTTGTGTGGATTTTCCCGAAAAAAAAATAATAGCTAAATTTACAGCACACAAAATATAAATGTTCAGTTTCAAGAACTCTCAAGCTTTGGAAGTCATCAAACCTTGGCGGCCATTTTCTCAACATTTTACCAAGTAGCCCCAACCTCATTGAATCGCAAATTCAATGTAGATGGGTTTGTTTTACTTCGAAATATGAGTCACGACGCGATGGGATCAGGGGATCGTCAAAATAATGAAATCGAAGAAAAAAACAGCACTTTTCTTCAAGTTCGGCAATATTTGCGGAATTTTCATTGTTTGTTTTAACATCCTTTATGTCCATTTAAAAACACATTTCTTTGTTGATTTTCATCGAACAAATTTGATTAAAGTTATTTAGAAAATATAAATTTACCGTTTCCAAGTACTCTCAAGCTTTGGAAGTCACTCAACTTTGACGGCCATTTCCTCTCTAATTTTACTTCTGAAACCAGGCGACCCCCACCTCCTTCAATAAAAAGTATCACGACATTTATTGATGAGAGATGGGTATTTTTTTCCCTCCAAAGCAAGACAAATAAACACGTTTTAAGACGATACCAATAACGTCCTTAACATCACAAGACGGGACAGGCAGAGAAATGAAAAAAGAGCAGCTATTGGCACTGAGTCCTGCTTGCATTTCAAAGAAAGACAGAGAATACAATGGTTTGGCCACCTGTTACGTATACCACCTGGCCAGCAAGCCTCGAGAGCCTACAGCACCAAGTACTCAGGCTAAAAAGGAAGAGGGAGTCCACGCAAAAGGTGGATTGAAGGTGTCAGGGAAACCATGACAAAACATAATCACAACTGAAAGAACAGCGGAGCTGGCCTACCATAGAAAATTGCACCTTCCCTTGACACTTAACGTCAACAGAGGATGAAAAAGTATAAGTAAAAAGTAAAGTACCAATAACTTCATATGCCCAAGTAACTGACGACAGCCTGATTCCACCCCATCGTGACATAGTATACATAAATAGACCAGTTTTAATTACTGTAGTGCGGTAAAAAACAAAAATTCGTGGCCCAACTTTTGGTCAAATATTTCTTCAACTATTTATCATTACCTCTCCAGCTTTTGGACAATGGCGTGTATCAAAATTGTCTCAAGAGATCAATATCTTTGTAAACACCAGTTTACTTTAGTCTAGAATTTTTTTAATTAAATACTAATTTTAAAATTCCAGTGGGTGGGTTTCTACAGATTTTGACAGCTGGGACACTAATATCGCTTTTAAAAGCAAGTCCGTCATTTTCTTTCTCATCGTGATATTATGCTTATTGGGCGCAATTTTGAGAACCTTTATACTAAAACAGTGCTCAACATAAAATATATTTCTTGAACAAGTTTTGCCACCAAACATGCCATTGGAAAGCTGTGACGTAGGCCACGTGCATGCAAAATGTGTGTGAGAAGCAGACAGTTCTGTGAACAATCCCATTTTGCCCCTGACGAGGATTAAAGTATTTTGTATAAATTTATAAAGGAAAGGTTTTTAATCTAGCCTAAATTGTTGTGGAAAAATATAATTAAGTTAGGACAAATTGAGACAAACATCTGTGCAAAGTATGGATGACATTGATTCTCCCATTAATGAGAGATTTACTGAAAAGTTCCTCCACGAGTTTTTGACCGCATTATAGCTTTTTGTTTTTTGTTTTTGTAAAGTTTTTTACGGCGCTCGCAACTACATAGGTCATATGAGCGCGCGGGACACACCTAATATTTACAGTTGGTAGGAAATTTTGAATTTTGCCCGGGTGGCGGCCGAAGCCTACTCTTATCGATTTTAGACCACCAAGGGATCTTTAACGTGCGCAACTTGCCCTTGTCCGAGAAGGCTAGGTGTAGATCTTTCCTACCAGAAGATCAGGGGTGTGGCAGAAAGACAGCAGTAAGGAGGAGCCAAGGAGTAGCAGTAGAAAGGCTGCAGAAAAAGTCAGGAGCCCAGAGGAGGGGGCAAAAGAGGTGAGGGGGTGGGGGCAGAAAGTGGAAATGAAAGCAGACAACAGAACATTGCTAGAGAGTAGGAAAGGAGGTGAAAGGAGACAATTTTAGAGAAGAAAATTTTTCGGTCGCTACCCGGATTCGAACCCGGGACCTTTGAATGAGAGGCCAACACCTTAACCTCTAGGCCACGAGAGCCCCCCTATTATAGCTTTAGGATGACGTCAATAACTCGAAAAGCCCGTGTCGAGACACAATTGTACTCTAGTACCACCTACGTATGATGCTATAGGTCAGTGAGGGCCGATCTAGAAGTACCAAGCGGACAACTTGGGTAACACATGTCATCGTGTGGTCATGTCGAACGAATTATTGTCATCATATTATAATATTATAGTGTAAAGCGCACAGAGTTTGCTTTCGAGTGGGGACATTGGGCGCTACTCTGTGGCGACCGGGTGTGTTCACTTTGCTCTGTGCTTATTTTGTGTTTTTCTCAGTTATTCTGTTGTGCTTGGACTCTAATTTATTACTAAATCAAGATGAATGTGTGGTGCTTAATATCTTTAATATCTGTGCCATTTTTGCTTCTGTTTGAAGCTAGTCTTCAAGCTGTTATCCAAGGGAATATTTCTCCATTACGAGTGTGCTATAGTTCGGCCATTCTTAAAAGCCTTCGCCCCTCAGCAAGACCTGTGAACACCTTTTAGCAGTACATACCACCAGAGATTCGCAAGCGAAAGCGGGGCAGGAAAGGCGGTGTTCGAACCCGTGTTCGCAGGAGGCCTTCCAAACCGTTCCTCCCGATCTTTGAACAACAAACTTGACGAACTAAGGGCTAATGTGAGACATCTGCATGAATATAGAGAAGCCTCCATTCTATGCTTCTCAGAGACCTGGTTCACTGAAGATACCACCAATGCCAGTGTAGACCTAAAAGGGTTCAATGTTTTTCGTACAGACAGGAATAGCTTCTCAAATAAAAGTCATGGTGAAGGTGTGTGTGCGTACATTAACGATCGATGGTGCCACCCCAATAACATACAGGTAGTACACCAGTCCTGTTCTCCCCATGTGGAAGTTCTCACTTTACACCTACGTCCGTTCTACCTACCCCGTGAGTTCCCAAGTATATTTATGAATGTTGTGTATATTCCTCCACACGCCAGCGTCCCAATTGCCACCGATACTCTATCCGACCTCATTCACAACCAAACTACACAATCTCCTGACGCGGCTATTTTTACTACCGGTGACTTCAACAGCTGTACTCTTAACGCCGCCCTACCCAACTTGACCCAGTACGTCGACATTCCAACGAGACGCCAAAGGACATTAGATCTGTGTTACGGCAATGTGACCCAAGCCTACAAGTGTGTTGCCCTCCCACTCATCGGTAACTCTGACTACAACATGTCTTTATTCTTAAAACTCCAAAACAAAACTACAAAACATACGGCGAGCGTTCCTTTTTGTTCTTTGGTCCCCAGGTATGGAACGAAATCCCATATAAAATAAGATCTGCCCCAACAATTTCCATTTTCAAAAATCAGCTGAAGCATTTTTTATTCACAAAAGCATACCTGTCATAATGATGTACTGTGATATATATGCATGTGTATGCCAGACTGTGAGACTGAAGAAATAGCGAGTGAGAATGAGAGAGAGAAAAAGAGAGAGATAGAGAGAGAAAAGAGAGAGAAAAGAGAGAGAAAAGAGAGAGATAGCGAGAGAGGGAGAGAGAAAGAGAGAGAGAGATAGAGGGAGAGGGAGAGAGAGAGAGGGAGAGAGAGAGAGACAGACAGACAGACAGACAGACAGACAGAGAGAGAGAGAGAGAGAGAGAGAGAGAGAGAGAGAGAGAGAGAGAGAGATAGATAGAGTGGAAATGTTTTTCTATCTGTATAGAATTAATGTTTTAATGAATGTTTCTAGTTACTCACGTTTCAACTGTATTTTGACTGTTCGTGAATTTATATTGCATTGTATATTTTTAGTGAACACATTTTCAACCTCACTGCGAGACTGTTTTTCTGGTATAAAATTTTACACATATGCATTTATATTATATGTATAATATTTTGTTTTACGTACACATTTGTGTCGATTAATTTTTAAGATGTGATGTCTTTTTCATTGTAATGCGCATTGAGCATCTTTTAGGAAATGGAAATGCGCAGTATAAATGCTATTTATTATTATTATTATTATTTATTACTTCCTCTGTACCGCCCAGTATTGAGACGAACAAAGCCTGAAGTTCGAACTGTCACCACCTGGACTGAAGAAAGTGAAGATCAACTTAGAGGATGTTTTGACTGTACCGACTGGAATGTTTTTATTAATGCATGTTGTGATATCAATGATTTATGTACAACAGTCACAGAGTATGTTAAATTTTGTGTAGATATAGTGGCCCTTAAAAAAAAAGTTACCATCTTCCCTAATTCTAAACCGTGGGTAAATTCTGGAGTCAAAGAACTAATCCATAAAAAGAAAAAGGCTTTTAAAAACCATAACAAAACAGAACTTAAAGTCATAGACAAAGCTATTAAGAAAGTAATCTGGGTTGAAAAACAAAAATATAAAAAGAAACTGGAAGATCTGTTTTGTTCAAATAACTCTCGAGAGACATGGACTGGGCCGAAGACCATAGTGGGCTATAAAAATAAACCAACAAACATATGTGTTGACAACGAAGAGTATGCAAATAAACTAAATGCCTTTTTCTCCCGTTTTGACAAAGGCAGTCCGTGTGACTTGCCATGTGTGAACACCCACACAAAAGAAAATAATCCTGTTGTTGTTGAAGAACGTGAGGTTAGATGTGTGTTTGGACGTGTGAATGTGAGAAAGGCGTGTGGTCCAGACGGTGTGCAACCCAAAATTCTGAAAATGTGTTCAGCACAACTTAGTTTTATTTACACCTATATTATCAACCAGTCGTTGTTGACACATGCTATTCCCACTATTTGGAAATGTTCTGAAATCGTCCCCCTTCCAAAGAAAGAAAAAATTACTGAAATGAATGACCTGAGGCAATAGCCTTAACATCGGTAGTTATAAAATGTCTAGAAAAAATTGTGCTAAAAAGACTACGAACGTACATAGAACCCACCCAGGACCCTCTACAATTTGCATATTGTCACGGGAGAAGTGTGGAAGACGCCATTTTACTATTTCTTGACAACATTATATAGACATTTAGACAAGCCTAAAACATACTGTAGGATCCTGTTTGTTGATTTTTCGTCAGCCTTTAATACTATCCAGCCAGCTATCCTTTAAATGAAATTAGAAAACATAGGTGTTAACGTCAATTTAATATCATGGGTAGGCAATTTTCTTACCAACCGAACCCAGTATGTTTAATTAAAACATTCTTCATCGACATACATCACAACAAATACAGGGGCCCCTCAAGGATGTGTTTTGTCACCAGTTTTATTCACACTATACACGAACGATTGCCAAATAAACAACAGTAACATCAAGTTGATAAAATTTGCAGATGATTCAACTATAATTGGGCTAATTCAGGCCGACCATAACGAAACCGCTTACCGGAATTTTGTACTTAATTTTTCTGAATGGTGTGAAAATCATAAGCTGCTTTTAAATGTGGAAAAAATAAAAGAACTTGTCGTTGATTTTAGAATAAAGAAACTGCCCCTGCAGCCACTCAAAATGAAATGTGAAAACATCGAGTAAGTGTCAGACTATAAGTATTTGGGTGTTACAATAGACAACAAACTCAACTGGCGTGTCCACACTTCTCTCCTGCATAAAAAAAGTGAACAAAAGACTATTTTTTCTTAGAAAGCTAAAGTATTTTAAAGTTGATAAAACATTGATGTCCATGTTCTACCATTCAACCATAGAAAGTATTATCAATTTTTTTATAACAGCATGGGCCGGGAACACAAGACAACAAGATAAAGAAAAATTAAATCGACTAATACGGAAAGCATGTAAAATTTCAACATCTTCATTCCCCTACTTGGATGAATTGTACATAACAGCTTGCACTAAGAAAATTAATTCCATCTTTTTAGACAACAAACATCCCTTGTTCCCTCAAATAAAAACATCAGTCAGAAGTAAAAGACCCATGCTTCTGATCTGTAACAAAGAAAGATACAGAAGGTCATTTTTACCATCATCTATCAAAATGCTTCCATCTTAACCATCTATATTGTTTAGTGTACTTACGACCTTAGAGCATGCATCAAAATAACATTGAGTGTGTATCTAGCTTACGATTATTATTATTTATATTATGTATGTGATTGTAAGCCTACTTGTGTGTGCATGTGTGTGCACGTGTGTACGTGTGTTTGTGTGTGTGTTTGTGTGTGTGTGTGTGTGTGTGTGTGTGTGTGTGTGCGTGTGTGTGTGTGTGTGTGTGTGTGTGTGTGTGTGTGTGTGTGTGTGTACTCGTGGTGGAACACCAAACCAATGTGCCAGGATCTGGACAATAAAGATGTATCTTATCTTATCTTATCTTACATGCGCTAATCAAATGCTATTTATTATTATTATTATTATTATTGTTATTATTATTATTATTATTATTATTATTATTATTATTATTATTATTATTATTATTATTATTATTATTATTATTGTTATCATCATTACTGCTGTTCTACATACGCAGAAATGCAAATAGCGCTCGTGGACAACGTAAAAACAGGATGTGCAACAATGAGGTGGAATCAGGAGCCCGTCAGTTTTGGGGCATATGGAGTTATTGACATCATCTGGAAACCGATTTTTTGTACTTTCCTTTGATGAAAAACTATCTATCTATTTTGAGCAGAAGTTGAGATATTTATGAATAAAGGAGGTTTGGGTCGCATGGTGTCTGAGGAAAATAATTAGTGATAAAATGGTCGCCTAAGTTTGGTGACTTCCAAAGCTTGAGTGTCCTTGGAAACTGAAAATTTACTTTTTTTTCTTCCTTTGATCAACGTAAGTTTAGTACAATCCATAAAGTAATTTAATGTTGGATGGGCGTTAAAGGTGTAGAACAAAAGACAAAAAAAGGAGAAAATCGAGAAAAATAATCCCAAAGGGTGAAAAATACAGATTTTTTTCGATTTCAGTATTTTGTCGATCGCCTTGTATCACCACGTCATACAGAAGGCTTATTCTATCTTCTACATCCAGAGATAACAAATACGGTGATTTGGACACGTATAATTGCGCGGCAATCTGAAGATTGCGTTAATAGTTTAATATTTTTAAATTAATTAGAAAAAATTACTTCCTACCGTCTTTATTCTTTTACTCACATCATGGAACATTCACGTATATTTTCAAACGTGTAAAAATTTAAAAAATTAATATTAAAAATGTGATATGAAACTACAGTAGCTCACAAGGATGATACAATAATGCGACCGTTAAACCGCGCACGGCAATCTTAAAATTGCGCCTATTGCGCAGAGCATATGTAATAATAGCATAATTATATATTTATATATTATGTACTATTTGGGGAGCTATCGTGGCCTAGAGGTTAAGGTGTTCGCCCCTTTTTCAAATGTCCCGGGTTCGAATCCTAATTGTCTCATTTCACCTCCTTTCCTGCTCCCTAGCAATGTTCTGTCGTCTGCTTTCGTCTCCACTTTATGCCCTTACCCCATCATCTCCGATGCCCCCTCCTTTGGACTCCTGACTCTTTCTGCAGCCTTTCCACTGCTTCTCCTTGGCTCTTTCTTACTGCTATCTTTCAGCCACACATCTTATGGTAG
>NW_004797446.1:1038655-1039448 GCF_000002075.1 Aplysia californica
GAGAGAGAGACAGAGAGAGAGAGAGAGAGAGAGAGAGTGTGGGTTGGGTTGGGGAATGGGTGGTTGGAGGAGAGTTACTATGTATACGAAGGAAGGAAATAATACGCCCCTGTCATCCCTTTGTTTGGTTGTGTTTTGTTTTTGTTTGTTTTGTCTTTTTTTTGCATCTCTCTTTTTTTCTTTATTTCTCTCTCTTTTTTCGGTCTCCTTCCCACTTTTGGCGCGCGCGCTGTATGTATGTATGTATGTATGTATGTATGTATGTATGTATGTATGTATGTATGTATGTATGTGTCCGTCCTTGATACTTCTTTTTTGTATTTGTCACTCTCTTGAAACACCTCTAATCTTCGGCACTTACATGACCTAATTGTGTTGCAAGTGCCGTGTTACGCTTACTAAAACTGTAGGCTACGTTTTTCGTTACTATTCGGTCCTGAATGTTAGTTACCCCATCTTATGACCGAATTCGGGTCTCCTGCGTGCGAGACTGCGACAGCGAAGCGCCAACACAACCGCAACCGCTACCCCGCAGACGCAGGTTAACCCTATCCGTACTCCCTGGGGTAATTTTGTACCCCCGGGGTTGTATTCTTCACTTTTTAGAATACTTCTAGTAGGAAGATTTCTTTGAAACCTTCAGTATTTCTCCAAAAATCATTTTGACAGACTGCTATGCAAAACGCACGGATCGGATGAACGAGTCAATTTCCTCTTTGGAAAGTGGCGACACCGAGTTCCCCACGTCGTATGGGTACGACAGTAAAACACGACGTACGGATAGGGTTAAGTG
>NW_004797446.1:1040099-1041656 GCF_000002075.1 Aplysia californica
CAAAGTCATTGAGGAGATCACACACACACACACACACACACACACACACACACACACACACACACACACACCACGTCATTTCCGTTGAACGCGACTCTCGGTCGAAATAGTGGTGTGTTGCACATCAATTGTCTGATTAATAATAGATAACATTTATTGTATTGCGCAAATTCCCGCAGAACAGCAAGCTCTGTGCACTTTGCAATCTATACCCAGCAGGCCTGATGTCATTCTGAAACAGTCTCAGCTTCCTGGGAAGATTACAGTGCAAGCTACCATTTATATGCGATAAACACAAACATACTGACAAGATCTTTCCGTGTCAATGGCTGGGTACCCATTCCTACCGGAGTGAAGAGAGGAAAATAAATTCGTGTTAAGTGCCTTTCCCAAGGACACAACGTCGGGCTTGCGGCTCGTACCCTCGAACCCGCCTCACGATTAAGAGTCCGGTAGCCTAACCACTAGACTACCGACGCCACATTCTAGATGTTCAACATCTATTGTCGCATTCAACAAGTGCATGATATGTCCCGCTTAACTACTGTATGATCAACCCTTTTGAATAGCTATGTAATCCATTACTTTCAACGATTACATGGTCTAAACTGTTTAACAGTTTTATAACGGCGTCTGTAATGTAGCGATTGGTGTGTAAAAAGAAACGCCTACGCTTAAAAAGAAAACCATTAACAGACGCATGATCTGTTTTTCTTAAAGAATGAAAGATTTGTTCTGTTCAGCAACCAACGATCGGACGATCGCGATATGCCTTGTTCATCAACCACAGGTTCAACAATTGGTTTTATGCCCTGTTCAACAATTGAACTAGACGTCCTGTTTAACTGCTACATGATCGGTCATTTTCAACTACAATAATTTGACCTGTACGGTTCGTTGATTTATATCCCAAACAAGTACATGATCTTTCCTGTTCAAAAACTGACGCATAATCTGCCTCGTTCAACATCGCCCCAGTCTTTTCTATGTGAAAAGATACATTATGATATGGTGCAATCAAAGCGATCTATAGATAGGAGGTGGGTGGAGATTCTGCTTCTTCTTTCGTAAACCTAGAATATAACAAATTAATATTGATTGAACATAAAAATGTATTTTAGAGATAAATTCAATCCAAAACGTTCAATCTCCATAACACTGGTATGCTTTGAGTAAAGAGGTATCAATACCAGACTAAGATAGAACCATGTACATTTTCTCTTTAGTCCACTCTGTGAGAAAGTCAGGTCGTTCAAGAGTCCCATGTACTAGGTTTTCCGTTCTGGGGTTGTTCTTGTCTCAAACAACGACTTGTCGTGGGGACTCTCGTGGTCGAGAGGTTACGGTGTTCGCCTCTCATTCAATAGGTCCCGGGTTCGAATCTGGACAGCTTCGGAGGGAAAAAATTCCCTAAAATGTTCCCCTCTCTGATGATTCAACTATAATTGGGCTAATTTAGGCTGACCATAACGAAACCGCTTACCGGAATTTTGTACTTAATTTTTCTGAATGGTGTAGAAAATCATAAGCTGCTTTTAAATGTGAAAAAAACCAAAA
>NW_004797446.1:1045515-1046702 GCF_000002075.1 Aplysia californica
AGAAAGTGAACATAAAGGATTATTGTTGAATGTAAAGAAAACAGAATGCATGGTAATATAAAAAAAGCAGCAAATCCTAGTTGTAATCTCATTAGCAAAGGTGAAAAGATCAAACAAGTCCAACAGTTTAATTTTCTAGGATAAATGCCAAATGTTCCACAGGAATAAAAAGGAGAACTACAACGGCAAAGGCTAGTTTCAATAAGATGAGCCCAATCATGAAAAATAGAAACATCTTAATGAAAACCAAAATGAAAGTACTGAAATGCTATGTTTGGTCAACCTTTCTGTATGACTGTGAATGCTGGACAATCACTCAAGACAGTGACAATAGAATAGAAGCAACAGAAATTTGGTTTCTTAAGAGACTGCTAAGCGTATCGTGGAAGGAAAAGAAATCAAATGAGGTAGTGCTTGATGAAGCCCACGTGGGACGCTCAATGTAAAAAACAATCAGGAAACGACAAATGCAGTTTTTGGGACACCTAAATAGACATAAGGGTCTTGAACATCTAGCTCTCACTGGCAAAATTGAGGGCAAGCGAGGCAGGGGTAGGCCCAGAACAACATACTGACTTTGGGAACCTAAACAAATTGGTAACAGGGAAAGATCAGGGAAACGTAGCTTTTTTGAGAGCATCCGAGCAAAGGAATGAATGGAAAACGATGATCGCCGATGTCTGTCGCAGATGATGATGTTTATATGACTTCAGCAAACAAATAAAAATTGCAAAACTGAAACAAGACATATAAAGTAAAGATATCAAATTTCAAACCCAATTAACACGTTTTTTCGCAGCTAATGCCAAAAGTTTCTTTGACAAAGTCATTCGTATTGATTGCAACATCTGTAGCGGTTTATTATTTCATTTCCGTGTAATACAGCACGTGGTATGTTTACTTCCATTTGTCCTACACAGTTGGTACTATAATAATAGTTCTTACATCATTTGAACTTTTCGTGATATTTCAATGATACCGAAAGTAATATTATATCTGTTACAAAATTCTTGGTTTGTTAGTTTGTAACGGCTCGTCCTTCCTTTCTGTATTGTTTATTCCAATTACCGATTATCTTTGTCTAAACCTAATTTGTTTGCTCTCTTTCTTTCTCTTTCACTCTCTCTTTCTCTGTGTGTCTCCCTTTTTTCTCTCTCTCTCTCTCTCTCTCTCTCTCTCTCTCTCTC
>NW_004797446.1:1046802-1053173 GCF_000002075.1 Aplysia californica
CACACACACACACACACACACACACACCTTTTTATAATCTCTCATGGCTTTTTTGTTTGCTTTGTTTATTGTTTTCGGTTGCTGTTGGGGGTTTTTTCATCTGTTACATGGACCGAAGTACGGAAGTGAACATGATTCCATACAGTATTAGCTACAGTAAACATGTTCGTCTTCAGCTAGTCTTGATCTAGCACCTTCTAATGTTCTTCCGAACAAAGGTGTCAGCATTATTTGTGAGGCAGCGCGGTGGAATCAGGCTCTCGTCAAAATAATCAAAGTGAAGAAACTTGCATTTTTTCCAAGGGTTTGTGAATTTTTATCAAATTGTTGTTCTTTGACTCAACACCTTTCATGCCCAATAAAGAACTCATTTCTGTGCGGATTTTTCTGAAAAGCGTTGATTAAAGGCATACAAAATGTAAATTTTCAGTTACCACGCACTCTTAAGCTAAGGAAATAACTAATCTTTGGCGGCCATTTTCTCACTAATTTTACCTCTGAAAACAGGTGACCCCCTCCTACTTTTTTCGCAAATATCTCGACTTGTATTCAAGATAAATAAATATTCTGTTCATCCTAATAAAGACAAGTGAACAAGCTTTAAGGTGATACCAATACTTCTACATGCCCAAAAATTGACGACAGCCTGATTCCACCAACCTGCCTCACATTTTTCCTTAAAACCGTACGCATGGAAACGTAACTTGTGCGTTATGGGATAATGCTAGTGGTAACCGTCAACTTAAGCTCTATAGTCGGAACGTACTTGACTGCGCAGGTAACACAATGTTGTTTCCTGTCAGAGAATATGATAAACATCGGGCTAGAATCACCCTAACCTAAGACCAAAGGCCGTCGAAGAGTTTAACAGAATAACTGCAAGATTCGCTTCCAACCATGCCATGGCTACGACCAAACAATGCTATGACCCAGCTGACAATTACTCTGATGAGAACAAGGATGTCTTCTACTATCATCAGCTACAACATGTGATAAACAAAACTCAAAATTACGAACTGTGCATCACAATGGGAAATCTCATTGCTCAAATTAAAAATGACAGACAACGCTTTGAAAGCACCATGGGAGACTAAGAATACAGAAAATGTACCAACAATGATTGAGATTTCTTGAGTTGTGCTGTTAGATAGAGTGGCCTCAAAACTGAAACTATGATGTTCAATAACAAAACATAATATACAAAATCAAGAGAACATCCAACGGCCACAACACCTAAACACGGACAGACCACATTGCTGTCTGACCAAGAAGGGTACTTAATAGCCAGCACGACGTTCGGGAGTACAGAGGATCAGATGTATTCATGTGCACCACCTTGTCATTGCCAAACTCAAAATCAAGCTGAAACATCATAAAATTTCTCAATCCACGCTAAAACGGTTAAACATACAAAAGTTGAAAAGCCAAGAGGTATAAAAGTCCGTTCAACTGAAAATCTCTAACAGATACATTTTACAGGAACTCCCCCAAGACGAAGTGGATTGATGGACTGAGATGGAATTTGCAAAGCCCAAAGTAGGTGAAAAGATATTGAAAACAATAATAATAAATAGATCCCGTAGATAGTAATGCATTAGTGTCTAGTGATGACACCTAGAAACTCATCAAAAAACGTTTTTAAAAAACTCCACTGTCGAAGACAGACCTCATCATCATCAGACGATGCAGTTGATCTGACGAATACGTCAGCGAGGACAGAGAAGCGCTCAACGAGAAAAAAGAGAGTGGCTGGACTAGAGAATCGGGCCTGTTTAGCGAATGAAGAAGGCGAGTGCAATGACATTGGTCAAGAGAACAGTCTACAATATCACCAAAAAGAAAAGATTACTGGGCAATCAATTCAAAGAAAATGAACCTATCAAACCAAAGACTGGTGATTATATCACTAAAGACGACGACAAACTTGCAGGGTGGGTACAGCACTTTCATAAAGCATTCAACAGGCATAAATCAACGAATCCGTCGGTCACCGAAGAAAATGATACTGACCTGGAATCGTTATTAGGACCCATTGGAAAGACTTCATTAAGAGCAAGGAAACAAGAAAAAGATCCCAGCTTGAGGAGCAGACAAACACTATATTATACAAAAGAACTCTCAAACTCGAAAATTTCACGCCAGGAAGCTATTGGAAAATCGATGATAATAGAAGCAGAGAACGACCGAAGATGAATTGGAAATGGAGGTGGGGAAGCGGGGGGGGGGATAATGTTCATTGAGTATCTCTGTCTTTCTTTTGGGATCTTATATCCCTCTCAGCCCAGGTTGGCCCTGACAGGCAGGATCGGAAGCCGCCTCCTAAAAGATCTAATTGCGTCGATGGGGGCGTAACAACACTTAGGCCTACATTTTAAAACAATTTACTGGTCGCCTCTGATTGCCTTATGCATCTTTAGACTTGGTAATTTCAAAGTCTAGATAAACCTATTGTATAAAATAAATAGTGTACATCTATTTTGATGGAATGTCAGGCAAGGTTTGCTGTTACTTTTATTTACATTATGTTGCATTTCAAAACACTGGGATATATTATAGGTCCATATTGCTGTGAAGGAGACTGCCATTTTTATTTTAGTCACAACTTAGGTTTCTTGTTCTGCCAACTGGGCAGGTGCTAGCATACTTTGTTGATGAACCTGCTGGGTAAGCAATAAATTTGGTCTCTTCCTTCAGAGAGCCCTCTGTTTCAAGCAGTGTCTCCAAACTTAAGAAAGCGTTCTCGAAAATGTTATCAAAAGGTCTGTTTGGGAGGATGATATTTCACTTCGAATCCATTTCACAGGTTATCATGCAAAACGTGCGAGTGTGCACGAAGTTATCGCGTACAAAGCATACACATATATTTTGTGGGGATTTTTTGAAAGGATTGAGATTTGTTGGAGAAATCTGTTGAAACATTCAGTTTTCATCTTCCCTTTTTCATAAGTCAGGATTTGCCAAGTACATTGCTAAGGGTTTTTTAATGTACTGACGTAATCGGTTCGGGGGAATTTTGCTTTTGCTTTATGGCATTTGAACTTTCTGTTGTGTTGCATTTGAATGTGTTATTTTACATTTGAACTTTCTGTTCTAAAATGTCCTATCGGATATTTGAACTTTCTATATGACATTTGATTTTTATAATGCTACATTTGCATAACCTGTGAGCACTTTCAATCTGAACAAAAAAATGTATAAATTGTTTGTGCTGTTGTGTGTTTGTTAGGGGAAAGGAGGAGGGGGGGGGGTTACTCGCAACTAATCGTATTTACTTGTTTCCTGTAGCACTTACTTTCTGCTTACGGTGGGGGGGGGGAGATAAAAAGTTACACGAAAGTAATCTTATTTATCGTACTTATTTCCTGTGCATGTAGCTTCTGCTGACCTGTAACACAACTTCTCTTTGCCTTGAAGTGCGTGGTGCTTGTTGTTGTTGTTGTAGTTGCTGTTGTTGTTGTTGATGATGAAGATGTTATTCTTGTTGTTGTTGATGTTTTTGTTGTTGCTGTTGTTGTTGTTGTTGTTTTTGTTGTTTTTGTTGTTGTTAATGATGATGTTGTTGTTTCTTGTTGTTGTTGTTGTTGTTGTTGTTTTTGTTGTCATTGTTGTTGTTGTTGTTGTTGTTGTTTTTGTTGATGATGATGATGATGATGATGATGATGATGATGATGATGATGATGATGATGATGATGATGATGATGATGATGATGTTGTTGCAGCTGCTGTTGTTGTTGTTTCGGCGTTTTCGGGTTTAGGTGTCATGAAGAAGCTTTGTGGTTTGTTGGGGATGGTAGAGATCGAGAGAGTGAGAGACAGAGAGAGAGAGAGAGACAGAGACAGAGAGGGAGAGAGGGGGGAGGGAGAGAGAGAGAGAGAGAGAGAGAGAGAGAGAGAGAGAGAGAGAGAGAGAGAGAGAGATTTGGTGCACAGGGAATTCTCCTTTAAAATGACACCTGTACAAGGTGCACAAAACCGACATAATCAAACGTGCTACAATTTGAAACATTGCGGGAACAGAAGCGTAAATATAGAAACAAAACACTCCAAAAAACATACAAACAAACAGATTATGACAGCATGCAAAGAAAAATTTGTCTGAAAGCACCTCAAGTCAAGATTTATGCGTATTTCGAGTCGACGGGCCGCCATGTACTACTAGTGTTGCTAATTCTCAGAGGACTGATTTGAGACCCTCTTCGCCAATTGCAAAACGCTTTATGAGTTAACCAGAAAGTCGATTCTCACTTCACCTGAACGGTAAAAAATTTATTAGAAATTCTATTTTATGTGCTTTAATTGGAAAATAAATTCTCTTTTTAACCAAAACTTTAATCTTTGGTTTAGAAGGTCCGTTCTCCTGTCACCTGAATGGTTTGTACATTGATGATAACGCCTTTTCTCTGTTCAACTAGATCTAAACAATATACGAACTGATCAGAAAATCTACTCTCTGTACCCTTACCTGAAACAATGTACGAATTTATCAGAAAGTTGAGAAAGTTGTTTTCTAATTTGTTGACCTAAACGATTTTTTAATTGTTCTGAAAGTATATATACATGGAATTAAAAGGAAAAAAGAGAAAAAAAACTGCTTACCTCACAAACTACTATGTAGAGAGACACAGATTTTTTTTACCCTGATCTCCGATCTGGCTCGGGCGGGAGGCGTGGACCTGTGTGTTCGATGACTTGACAATCAGCAGTAATGAGGAGATACTCCTGAGATAGTGACACACTGACAGATGGAAAAAACCACTAAGCTAAACATAACATCGTATGGGGGGCCGCTGATATCGAGAGCCATAGAGACGGCACGCTATCATTTATAACCGATAAGTCCATCATGCTTCATGTTACGGCCTAGTACTGGTTGAGCGGCTTTTCGTGTAAAATACTTCGTATCGTTTTGATGTTGCCGCTATATTATTTTCTAAACGCGATAAAAGTGTGTTTGTCTGACGCATTGGTTGAAACTAGACATCGCTGACGAGATATTGGGGAAATCGCTGATTGAGATAACGGGGTTGGTTTTGGGGCGGTAGATGTGTGTTGGAGGTGGTGGGTATTGCTACGTTAGCTGTGGTAGACGGTGGTGGGGTGAGAGAAGGTGGTGGTACTGTAACTGTTGTTGCAGCTGCTGTTGTTGTTGTTGCTACTAATGATGATGATGATGACGATGATGATGATGATGATGATGATGATGATGATGATGATGATGATACTGGTGGTAATGGTGGTGGTAATGGCGGTGGTGGAGAGATGGTGAGGGTGGGATTGATAGTAGTGGTGACGGTTGTGATGGGAGTGGTGGTATTGCTACTGTTGCTGCTGCTGCTACTGGTGTTGCTGTTGCTACTGTTGTTGCTGTTGCTGTTGTTACTGTTGTTTCTGTTGTTGTTGCTACTGCTTCTGCTGCTAGTTGTGGTGACGTTAATGATGTTGAATGGGGAGGGGGGGTAGGGGTTGCCCTGGTGTTGTTGTTGCTGTCGTTGTTGTTGCTGTTACTTCTGGGGAGGGGGAGGTTTTGCTGTTGCTAACGGTTGTTCTGACGATATCTCAAGTGCTGGAGTTTGTGAAAGCGGTGCTGATGTCGGTAGTGGTAGCTTTGTTTGACCTTTGGAGAAGTAGAGGTAAAAAGACAAAATCGCCTATACGTGCAAGCCCTTTACCTGTCAAAGGTCACAAACTAGGCCAAAACTGAATGTGTTAAAATTCGTTTCCGAACCCAGTTTCCTATTTTCCCGGCAGTCCCTTGGGATCAAATTTATAATATGAAGGGATTAGAAAAACAAAAGGCCAGGTCCTCATTAATTTGATTTTTATAAAAGAAGAATTTTCAGTATAACACACGCCAATGAAGAGTCTACACAATATAACACTATTTTAAAGAGGAGACGGTCGGATGATACTTTGGCTGAAAAGTGGGTCGAATGATCCATCCTTTTCTTTTAGGTTATTGCACCGTTGAGTACCGGAATAAGTCTAGATATCGTAGCATGTGTACGTATGTTCGACCTTGTCGGCCATAACCTCTGCAGTATGTTTTATTGCCGGGACAGCAAGCCACGAAAATCACAAACTCCAAATTACCTATAATTGCTCTGGAGACTTGAAATGAGGCACAATGATTTATCTATTTGTGGATAATAAGCTAGGCATAGCTGGAGTTTTTTTCCGTATTGTTATGATAAGGTGAAAGAGAATTTATATCGGGTTGGGAGAGGGCGAGTGTTTTATCAACATTTTTTTTACATCTGAATATCCAAGGACATGCTGCATCCTTGAAACATCCAAAATGAAATTAATAGTTATCATATCATTACCTCAACATAGGTTCTGCTTTTCCACTTTTTAAATTTATTTTTAAGGGG
>NW_004797446.1:1053273-1053909 GCF_000002075.1 Aplysia californica
CTCTCTCTCTCTCTCTCTCTCTCTCTCTCTCCAGCCCTCTGTCCCCTCCCGTCAGTTTGTCGGATTTCATTCTTTTGACGAGCACCTAATTTCGCTACGCCGCCACACACACGTAGTTTGCTCACATATCCACCAGCTTATGTAGCCCGTCACCCGACCTTCTACCAGGTAAAGCGTCCCTTGTAACGACCGACCTCATGTCGACAGCTGTCTCATTTTCCACAGGAACAACGTCATCAGCAGCCACCCCCCCCCCCACCTTTTACCCTAAACAACATTGGGTTTTATTTAGCTCCAGGGAGATGAAACAATATACACCAAAATCATATATGTTATGTATATTATGTATATATAAAATTGTATTATTATAAGGAAGTCATACACCCTGACAAAGCAAAGGAAATATTGAATACAGACTTCATTTCTGAAAGACTCATCAAAATCAGCATTAGAGAGGGCAAAAAAACCACAAACTAGAAAGAAGAGAAGAATGAAGATCAGTATAAGCAAGACCGAAGTCATGACAATTAGCAGG
Source organism: Aplysia californica (assembly GCF_000002075.1). Classification (NCBI taxonomy): domain Eukaryota; kingdom Metazoa; phylum Mollusca; class Gastropoda; order Aplysiida; family Aplysiidae; genus Aplysia; species Aplysia californica. Next base: position 1,053,809 of record NW_004797446.1, read on the forward strand.
AGACTAGGCAAAGTGGATATCAACATCAATGGATCCCAACTAAAACAAAGCAGAGAATACAAATACTTGGGCAGCATTTTCACAGAAAATGGAAAATTAGA
>NW_004797446.1:1054085-1056076 GCF_000002075.1 Aplysia californica
GAAAATCGCTTTCAACACCGGAGACATTAACATAGCGTGGGAGAGAGAGAGAGAGAGAGTTTGTGTTTGTATGTGTGTGTGTGTATGTGTGTGTGTTTGTGTGTGTGTGTTTCTTTGTGTGTGTGCTTTACTGAGTAGGTTGTTTCAGCTCGGAAATCATGTATTTTCTAAAGTCCTGTCTTGTTGCGTGTATGCGTGACTGCCCCTAACCTTTGTAACATTCCTCTGACGTTGTAAACGACCAAGACAAATTTCTCCCTGTGAGATGAATAATGATTGTCATTGTCTTTGTCATTGTTATTATGAAGTAGAATATCTTTATTAGTGTTGGGGAATTTAAAGATGTGTGTTTATTCTAAGATGGCCACCACGGCAACAAGCAGTGTATGTCACGAATAATACCCTAGATCATTTGGCACCTTAGTATCGAGTCTTAATACACTAAATTCATTGATATTGGTTTGTAAATAAAACATTATATCAAACACGCCCCCCCCCCCCCCCACACACACACACACACCCCCCCACACACACACACAAAATACATAAATGACTAGATATCTTTAAATCAGAGATACAGCCTTTACAAATTACCCCCAAAAATATATTAGATGTTTATTATGCTGTTGTTATGTGACTTTGACCTTTATTTTTTCTGACTCATTCAAATTACGTCCGACAGGCTAGCTGGGCCCGGGAAAAAGAGCTCTCTGTGGCCAGTTTTTATTTTCTAACTACTTTTGAAGTGGGTATGACAAATGGCACCCCGGGGTCTATGGTGTAGTGGTTAGACTCTCCTTTGTTCTTGCAAAAAACATAAGCTCAATTCTCACATCTGGGTGTCTCTCTGTTGAGCACTTTCGCTCTTTCTTTTGGTAGTAGGGAGTGCCTATCGGCACGATCGGTTCGGTTCGGTTCAGATCGGTTCGGTTCAGATTGGCTCTGTTCAGATCGGTTCAGTAGGCGGAACTAGCCGGATTGAGGACGCAAAGTGACCATCATGGCACAAACTGATCGCCCGACTCGCAGCCTCAAAGACGAACTCGTTTGTTTTCTGGCAACGAATCGGGCGATCGGTTGGCGATTGGTTTGCTCTCAGGTCTGCAGAGGTAGTAGTATAGATTGTGAAGCTCACAGAGCTTGCTGTTGAGCGGGGATTTGCGCTATACAAATGTTATCTATTATTATTAAGTCAGTGTTTGATACCTTGCGCAATGCCGCCCATTTGTGAACGAATTGAGAATTTTTAGTTGGGCACTGGGGAATACCCGGTTAGTGACATTTTGGAAATATGCCAGTGGGCAGCACGAAAACTTTAAGCGCTTAAATGTAGCAAAAATGGACGCTGACAATAAAAAGGGAAACAAGTATTGATCTAGATAGTGTCGATGTGAGATAGAAATTTACAGACAATCAAGGACAAGCACACGTAAGCAGAAAGAACCCTGTTGACATTGTTTAAAAACCTAAACACGTCAATGGATCAGAGATATAATTGTTTAAATGTGATTACCAGTTTAGCTTATATAAAACATGACAAGTTGTGAGATTTAAAACGCTCTCGGCCCAACACAAAACACACACTCTCTACCCTTGAAGTATAAAGTTCTATCTCCTCGGAACCTTGTTTCGAAATATTTGACGTTAAAAACTCTGAGTTTCACAAAATTTCAATCTTTTTCGAATGCATTTCTTTTAATATCCTGATGACGACTCTGAATGGTCGTACGATTTTGATAGAGTAGATAGAACATTTGGTTCCTGACCTCATGGCCTTAGTAAATCAAAAGGTCGAAAATGTCAGATGGAGCTTTGTAATTCTAAGGTAGCGCACTAACGACATAAACTCCGACTGAACTCCCCAGCAACCCCTACAAAAACACCCATCGAACATTCATATTATAAGATCACCCGTTAAATAGCCATATCAGAGTACCCACACCAGAACACCTATCGCCAATCAACGACAGACAGTAATAACAGTAATAATA
>NW_004797446.1:1057240-1065424 GCF_000002075.1 Aplysia californica
CTGTCTATCTATCTATCTATCTATCTATCTATCTATCTATCTATCTATCTATCTATCTATCTATCTATCTATCTATCTATCTGTCTGTCTGTCTGTCTGTCTATGTTCATATATTATATCTCACTCTTTCTCTCTGTTTATCTAATTATCTATCTCTCTTCAATCTGGTTAGAGTTTTACGGCGCTGGCAACTGCATAAGGACCCATGAGCGCTTTATCTATGTGTGTTTGTGTGTTTGGGGCGGGGGGCTGTGTATGTGTTAGATAAAGTAGGGTGTTACGATACGACACATTTATTACATGATAAAACATGAGTATCTATGCGAACCTAGAGGTTCAAACCTAATCAGACAGCGACAATCAAGTCTATGAATCAAAGTGACATAAAATCACACAACTCGTTGTGTGCGTGGCATTGTGGTCAAATCAGACGCTCGTCAAAATATTCAGATTTAAGAAACCGACATTTTCTCGCCCTTTGGGCAATTTTTTCCATTTTATTTTCCTCAACATCTTTCAGGTCCTCTTTGAAAAACTCATTTCTGCGTGGATTTTTACTGAAAAACGTTAATGGAAGACACAAAATGTGCATTTACAGTTTTTAAGGACACTCAAGCTGTAGAAGTCAGCAAACTTTGTCAGCCTTTTTCTTGCTATTTTTTCCTCTGACAGCATTTGACCTCCACATCCTTCAGTTGCAAATATCTCGATTTCTATTCAAGATTGACGGCATTTTTTATGTCAAATGTAAGACAAATAAACACACTTTATGATGATACTAACAACTCTATATAATGCCCAATAATAGCCTGATTCCATCGTGTCGTGGGGCACATATCTAATCTATATTATACAGAATATGTCACAATACTTTTTCTTTTATTTTACTTGTTATCCTCTATTGCTGCTAAGCGTCGAAAGGAGATGCAGTTTTCTATGGTAGGCCAGCTCCTCGGCTTTTCAATTGGGGTATTATGATTCCTCAGGATTTCCTTGACACCCTCAATCCACCTTTTGCGTGGCCTTCCTCTACCTTTATAACCTTAGTGCTTGGTGTGAAACGCTCTCGAGGTGGCTGGTTAGGTGACATACGTAACAGGTAGCTAAGCCATTTTACTCTTTGTCTTTCTATGAAATGCAGGCAGGACTCAGCGCCAATATGTGACACAATATCAAACAAAATATACGGCTGTGAATACTGGACAGTTACCAGAGACGGTGGAAATATAACAGATGTAACAGAAAGGTGGCTTCTTGGGTAACTGTGTAGAATTGTGATATCAAAAGAGGTAAATTGAATGGGGAAACTGGGACGAATGCGGTGAACAGAAACACAATAAGCCCTTGTCATAGTTTTAACAGTATATTCTCATTCACTTGAGAAACTCAGACCTGACATGAGTTAATCATGAAACAATACCAAAGGACAATAAGATAAGACAGAGATAAGAAAATACTTTATTATCTCAGGGGGAAATTGTTCTTGGCTGTACAGGACCGTAAAAACACAAGCAGGTATACATAAACATTTCAATTATACATTTCTCTCATTAAAATTCAATATGAAAAGAAAAGTAAAGCTGGCAAAATGTACATATCACATCAGATGCATCGTTCAACAACATGCAGGAATTTAATTACAAAACCTTTAGAGTTATATAAAAGATACATACTCGAAAGAGCAATACGCATTGATACTCATTCTGACAATAGCCTTTTGCTAGATGGTTTTTTTTTAAAGTCTTTTATATCTATCTTTCTTTGTTTTTCGAGGTACATATCTGCCGCTTCGTGATCTTACAATTTGCGTGGAAAGGGGGTGTCATAGTTCGTTTATAATACTTTTTATCTTTTTAATACTTGTGGTCTTATACATTTCATCAATTCTAGTAAAATCATATCCACTGATCTTGCTGGCTTTCTTTATGGTTATGCCAAATGTTTCTTTATCTTTCACCCTGCAATCCCCAGCCCAGCAGCAAAAACAAAACAGTAAAACGCTTTCACTCAAAGGGTGGTATAAAAGGGACTTAATATTATTATCGATACGAAAACTTCTTAATTTCCCTAAAAGGAACATTATTTCATTTACTTTTTTATACACACGAGCAGCGTGGCAGTGCCAGTCAAGCTTGCTGTCAATGTGTTATTCCAACATTGCTAACATATATAAAACATATTAAACTTTTATTTTCATAAGTAACAGAATTGTACATGGTTTCAAACATGATAAATATTATAGGATCTATGCACGTTGTGAACTGGGACAGTGGCAAGCATATGAGGACGGTGATTGGGTGAAGTGGGACATGGCATCACAGTTGACGGAGCTGAGGTTAGAGTGGAAGGACCTCAGGCTTATGTGCCTTGATCTTGCGGTGATCGATCAATAACTTACAGCTGACGGCAAAACTCGTGGTCTTCAATATTCAATTGATTCATCGGCCATATTTCTTAGACCTGAAACCAGACATGATGCTTTCATGAGTGGCTACTCTAGCCTATGCATTGCTCATCACAGATGACATATTATTGTAAATGTTGGTGTTCTTTTCAGGATTTTAGAGCACAGAGCTCTCAGAAATTGAATTGAAGTATGTTTACGTGGGACCAAACACAGCCTTATTAGAGGGCTGTGTTTAATGTATTGTGCGCTGTGGTAGGGGATTACATGCACAACGGTCTTTTTGGCAAGGTCGAGATTAAGCACTGACAAAATGACTCTGGATTGCATGATTCTCCCGGCTCCGACAAGCAAAAAAAATGAAGTGTCCCATTACACTGGGGGAAATGTCTCAGTTCAGCTGCCCATTGCTCGACACTTAGCGCAGGAATCCTTCAACAGCTTCATTCATCATACATACATACACACATATATAATATATATTCCTGACTGCCTATTTCAGTCATTCACTGAAATGACTAATATTTTTAGGTATTCATAGAAATGCCCGATCAAAACAGGAATTACTTGGGAATGACTGAATTTTCAGGCATTTCCTGAGAATGACTAGTTTCTGGGTTTGATTGTAACATGTACATACATATATTTTTAAAAAATATATTTATGTATATATATATATATATATATATATATATATATATATATATATATATATATATATATATATATATATATATATATATATATATACATATATAATATATATGTGTGTGTGTGTGTGTGTGTGTGTGTGTGTGTGTGTGTGTGTGTGTGTGTGTGTGTGTGTGTGTGGATGTGTGTGCGTGTGTGGATGTGTGTGCGTGTGTGGATGTGTGTGTGTGTGTGTGTGTGTGTGTGTGTGTGTGTGTGTGTGTCCTTCCAAATGTGTTCTTGGGAACATGAAAATAAATGGCAGAGAAGATCCGTTTGCAGAAACGAAGAAACAATTTATCATTTTGTTAAATGATGACAAGTTCACAACTCTCCTGTCAGGTGGTCTTCCCAGAATATTCTGTCGTCTGCTTTCGTCTCCTCTTTCTGCCCCCACCCCCTCACCTCCTTTGCCCACTCCTCTGGGCTCCTGACTCTTTCTGCAGCCTTTCTACTACTACTCCTTGACTGTTTCTTACAGCTGTCTTTCTGCCACACCCTGATCTTCTGGTAGGAAAGATCTACACCTAGCCTTCTCGGACAAGGGCGAAAAATCTCGGAGGGCCCGTGTGCAAGTTGCGCACGTTAAAGATCCCTTGGTGGTCTAAAATCGATAAGAGTAGGCTTCGGCCGCCACCCGGTCAAAATTTAAAATTTCCAACCAACTAAAAGTATTAGGTGTGTCCCGCGCGCTCATATGACCTTATGCAGTTGCGAGCGCCGTAAAACACTTACCAAAACCCCCCCCAAAGAAGACTTTTTCTGCCTCTCCTGTGCGATCACCCAGGGAAAAGGGAGGAGAGCTGCACAGTTTTTCCTTCAGATTTATAAAGGTTGTATACCGTGAATGTTGATACCTTGATGTCTCCCTTTAATACAAGAATTTAGGAAAACCTAGCTACATTTTCTCGGTTAAAAACTGACGCTTTAAAAATAAGAGAGGTCGCCTCTAGAGTATAGAGAGACAAACCAGGGTGCCTTGGCAAAAAAATGAACTAACTATTCTTTACCAGTCTCTTTGTTGTCATTGCAAAGCTCTGAAACTTCCACATTACTCTGTATTGCCATTTCATGGTCTAACGTACGAGCCTGGTTTGCTGTGAGCCCATAGATCGTGTTTGAACATGTTTTTAGATAGTCGGCAAGTACCCATTCTTGTGCTTCAGAGAAAACCTTTTCCTTTTCTGGAAGTTCGGCAGAAGCCTTGCATTGCATCAACCCATATGTTCACCCTTCTTAACACAACGACTGAGTGTCGATTGTGACACACCGAAGTTTGCTGACGTTGCTTCCTGGACATCTTACCATTTTGGACAGCCTCCACCAACTTTTACATAATTTCATAAAAGATGCAGGGTAAATCCTGTTTTGAGTCTGCGACTGTAGATTCGAGGCATTTCTGAAAAAAAGGAAAAAGAAAAAATAACTAGGATCAAAGTCGTATTAGAAATCCAGAACTTCATAGCAGGCTAATACAATATTACGGGCTGCATACAAACAGGAGAACCAAATTTTACTTTTTTTTAAAATTGAACCGTGGTCTATCCAGATGTGATCATTTTGCACTTGACAAGTTGATATCTTTGCTACAGGAAAACTGGGACACCAGTGAGGTGAAGTGGGACAGTGTGTCTCAATTCTCCTGACCATGGATAGACACCAAGTTTGATTCTTGATTTTCTTTATGAGATAGTACTCAGCCTGTCCCATCACCTGGTATACCTGGAGGGGTCATCTCTGACTCAGAGGTTGACGTGTAATGACCAACCATCCTTCACGGTCGCGAACTGCCGTTTCACATTCCGCCATATCCAGGCCAGGCCATGTTCTTATGTTGTCCATCCATGCTATTCTTTGCCGCCTTCCTCTGGCTCTCCTGCCCCACATCTTTTCTTCAAGTACATCTTTTACAATGGTTTCGTGTCGTTTTAAAGTGGCCATAGCATTGTAATTTCCTACATTTTATTTTATTCAGCAGGGTTTGTCTTGTGTGTAGAATCTGACACACCTCATGGGTTGTCTTTTATTGTTTTCCAACTTATTCTGACCATTCTGAAGCAGCACCACATCTCAGACGCATTTATTTTGTTTTCTTCTTTCCTTGTCAAAGTCCAGGTCTCTGTGCCATATAGGAATATGGGGAAGATGTAGCATTCCAGCATTTTCTTTCTTAAAGTGAGAAAGAGTTGCCTGGGTTGAAATAGTTTGTACATTTGGCTGAGTCTTGTTTTTGCAGTTGCTGTTCTTATGTTTATTTCTTTTTCGCTACTTCCATCATCTGTGATTGTTGCACCTAGATACTTGAATCGGTGCACTTGTTCGATTCTCTCCCCATCTGTGGTTATTTCTGTTGTTTTGCCAGATGATTTTGATAAGACCATTGTTTTTGTTTTCTTGGCGTTCATGTCGAGGCCTGCCTTACTGCTGCTCACTTTTACAACTTTCACAATTTTAGAAATATATATTCGTGTGTGTTTGCAAGCAGAACTGTGTCATCTAGTTATCTCATGTCATTAATGTTAAGATAAGATAAGATACATCTTTATTGCCCAGATCCTGGCACGATGGTTTGGAGTTTCACCCCGTACACACATACACACTCACGCTCACACACATACACACACACACACACACACACACACACATTCACACAAACAAACATACACACACACGCAGGCTTACATTGACATGCATTTATAAACAAAGAGTAATATAAAAAATAATATTGTTACGCTAGTTACAAACTCAGTTTTCTGATTGTAACTCAATGTTATTCTGGTGCATGCTCTAAGGTCATAAGAATACTTGTAACAAGATGGTTAAGATGGAGGAATTTTGATGGATGATGGTAAAATTGAACTTCTGTATCGGAAACCTAGGTCGTCTACTTCTGACTGATTTTTTTTTTTTTTGAGGGAAGAAGAGGTATTTATTGTCCAAAAAGATGTAAATTTTTTTTTGAGGGAAGAAGAGGTATTTATTGTCCAAAAAGATGTAATTTTTTTTTTGAGGGAAGAAGAGGTATTTATTGTCCAAAAAGATGTAAATTTTTTTTTTGAGGGAAGAAGAGGTATTTATTGTCCAAAAAGATGTAAATTTTTTTTTTGAGGGAAGAAGAGGTATTTATTGTCCAAAAAGATGTAAATTTTTTTTTTGAGGGAAGAAGAGGTATTTATTGTCCAAAAAGATGTAAATTTTTTTTTGAGGGAAGAAGAGGTATTTATTGTCCAAAAAGATGTAATTTTTTTTTTTGAGGGAAGAAGAGGTATTTATTGTCCAAAAAGATGTAAATATTTTTTTGAGGGAAGAAGAGGTATTTATTGTCCAAAAAGATGTAAATATTTTTTTTGAGGGAAGAAGAGGTATTTATTGTCCAAAAAGATGTAAATATTTTTTTTTGAGGGAAGAAGAGGTATTTATTGTCCAAAAAGATGTAAATATTTTTTTTTGGAGGGAAGAAGAGGTATTTATTGTCCAAAAAGATGTAAATATTTTTTTGTGCAAGCTGTAATGTACAATTCATCTAAGTAGGAGAATGTAGATGTTGAAATTTTGCATGCTTTTCGTTCCATTGCTTCGATTCTGAGTAGATGTATCGTATCTGTTTTGAACTTCGACTTGGTACACCATTCTTTCTTCTTTTGCTTTCAATTTTCCCCTGTCAATGTGCATTTTGATTTTCCTACTAGTCAGCCCTTTTCTTTAAATTCTTCATCTTTATGGTAATTTTTGCAATGAAGGGGTTGTGGTCAGAGTTTATGACAGCTCCTGAGTATGTTTTTCACTGTCCAATGCTGTTTCTGAATCATTTTCTTATCATGATGTAATCCAGTTGGTGTCTGTCAATATATATTATGCAGTCTTCTTGCTGGTTGTTGAAAGTTGGTGTTCAATATCAGTAGATTCTTCTCCTCACAAAAATGTAGGAGATTTTCTCCTCTTTCGCTACGTTCTCCTAACCCATAGTTGCCAGTGACATCTGGATAGTCTCCCTTTCCAACTTTAACATTCAGGTCTCCCATTATGACATGTCCCATATTGTTATCTTATAAAGTTGAAATATGACTATTTCAAAACATCTCACCATAAGCTGATAGTCAACACATTCGAAGCAGAGAGACAGAAACTGCTCTTTTAAAAAAAAAAAAACTTCGCATAACTAGGCCGTCTCTAGAACTTGAAAACGGAAATAGAAAGTTCGAGGGTTGTAACAGCAATCAAAATGTATTGTGATTAGTAATACATTCATTACGGCACGGTTTATTTTTGTCCACAAAAAAATGGAAGTTTCAAGTTTCGTCCCAGTTTACCTGCGTCCCAGTTCTCTCTACTCTTTCCGTGTACTGACAGAAGACCACATGGGCTGCTCACCAATAAACACAATGAGGAATGGACAAATACAGTCTATGAGATACACGTACAGGAATCGACACAAACGCCTTGAACATCTCGCTCTCCACACGAAAATAGAAGGCAAACAAGGCAGATATAGACCCAGAGAAACCTACTTGGAAAACCGTAACAAATGCGTGACAGGTTAAAAAATGTTTTGTTTCGAGGGCCCGAGCAACGAAGTGACTGGTGAACTGCGATCGCCGATGTTTGTTTCAGGTTTGGCACTTGATGGTGATCATCACCATTATGTAATAAGTACATGTTTTACGGCGCTGGCAACTGCATGATACGTTCATATGATATATTTAGATAAATTTAGTGAGCAGTCTTCATCTCAGCAGTTTAGTACGAGTTTTACGGCGTTCGATAAACTACTAAGAAGAAGCTCACTCAATAAACGCATTTATGTCGTGTTATTTATAATGATTACATACACGCATGTATGTTGCTTTGACCCAACCCGGGCTGGACAGTAGACAAACAGAGATACTCAATAAAATAGACTTCGCCACATGGGAAAAGAACTCACTCCTTTTGCGTGCAATGAAGAAGGACCTAACTATTACAACACATAAGTCGGTGCCTTGCAATCGATTTTTAGCGTAGTCTAGTTAACACAGTAATTACAAAAAGGAGAAAGGCAAGAAGACGAAAAAGAAGAAGAAGAAGAAGAAGAGGAGGAGGAGGAGGAGGAG
>NW_004797446.1:1065667-1066114 GCF_000002075.1 Aplysia californica
AAGAAGAAGAAGAAGAAGAAGAAGAAGAAGAAGAAGAAGAAGAAGAAGAAGAAATTTACAACAACAATGACAACAACGAGACATAAATTATAAAACAGTAACAGCAACATAGTAACCACAACGCAATTACTGCACTGTAACCCTTTGGACACAAGGAAGCCTACTTCAAAAGTTTCCATGGTCAAGGTCAGACTTATGGTCAGTCAACCCAGTACTTATGGGGTCAGCGGCGAGGCCTGTCAACGTCACAAGCAAAAAAAGCGGCTATCACTCAATGAATCTAGATGAGAAGACAACAAGTGTAGGAAGAACTGGATAGAGTTATGACACAGAGATAAATATATCACTTAGATAGTGGAACAAGGATAGCTGCTTGCACGTCCAATTGAACGCACGCACACACACACACACACACACACACACACACACACACACACACACACACAC
>NW_004797446.1:1067547-1068781 GCF_000002075.1 Aplysia californica
GAAGAAGAAGAAGAAGAAGAAGAAGAAGAAGAAGAAGAAGAAAAAGAAAAGGAAGAGGAAGAGGAAGAGGAAGAAGAAGGAGGAGGAGGAGAGGAACAACAGCAACAGCAACAACAACAACAACAACAACAACAACAACAACAACAGCAACAACAGCAACAACAACTGCTTATATATGTATCTCTCTATCCTATACAAAGTGTAAGCTCTTAGCTTGTCTCACTCGTGCAATGTCATCTGGAGTACAAATTAATGAAGGCAATGATATTGATTTCCTGGGGTATTTCATTTTAAAAAAGATCGTATATTTTTTTTATCCCTTGCCCATTTAGAAATCTATATGAGATTGACGCCATTTGAATAGTAAAATAGTGCATATGATACGGTCCGATAGTGTATTACGTACGTACTTACAGACTTCAACATAAGTTAAGGACCACCTTGACAGACAGCCCTGATTTTTTGTTAATCCGAAAAAAAGAGAGCAAAGGATGTTTCAATTTATTTTTGCTCTGAAAGTGTTAATGGGTTACCAATGCGTTCTGCAAAGCTTCTTAAAGGGGCCAAAGCACCACGTGCAGCACTGAAATCCTCGAGGAATTTTAGTCAAATTTGGGTGGGGGGGGAAATTGACTTGGGGGTTATCGACTTGTGTGCGACTCAGTTAAAATTTCTGGTGCATGTCATAAATGACGTATGGTCTCGAACTGTGCTCATTTTAGTGGCAGTTATAAGCCGCCGTTTGCGCAAAATCCAGTATCATATCAACTTGCCACCATACTAAAGCTGAGAGACTTTGATCGTGCCAGAGCTAAGGCATGGCCGGCTATGTAGGTTTTTTATACAGGTCTGTCTCAATTTGGTCATCTGTAATGAGAAGAGACACGTCCATGAAAGAAGTGGACTTATCTGGGCTGGATTAGTAGATTTGATATAATGGTGCGCCTTGTTTAGATCAGTGAGAAATTTTTGGGTTGTTTCAGAGCAACCATTGTGCAAAGCGATAATGTCATCCATGTAAGGCATTAAGTACTCCTGAAGGAGGAGTCCAATTACTTTTAACATATTATTTTGGTGGTATATCAGTAGAAGGAGAAGCGTTTGTTTCTGAAAAGTACTCTAAAAGCCTGCAACGTCTCATCATCATCATCATAATCATTATTATTATTATCAGTAGTAGTAGTAGTAGTAGTAGTAGTAGTAGTCGTAGTAGTAGTAGTAGTAGTAGTAGTAG